>NC_064922.1:299905635-300098135 GCF_023897955.1 Schistocerca gregaria | reverse complement strand
TAGGTGCTTTCTGGAAGGTGAGGTCGCCAGAGACGTGCTATAACGTATGACTATGTGTATATTCCACGAGCACTAAGTAAGTGAATGTATGTTTCACCGAGATTCCCGTTGATACCTAGATCATAGAGGGCTAGTCATTAGACAACACAGTAGGTATAAGGGAAGACCTCAGCCATATCTCTGTTGATCGAACCACCCCGGGAACTTGTCTGAAGTACTTTAGAGATAACAGGCAGAATATGTTCCGTCTATCAGAGATGAATGAAAGGCGTTTACAGTAATAAATATTAGGCCACCAACATGAAGTTCACGGCTATTAGATTGGCAGCCAGTTCAGCGGATTAAATTCCATATCTGTCAACAGAGTCAAATGAAGTAAAGGTGTAGGACATCAACTATTAATCACTTTAAAGTCGGCTCTTAAATTAATTCTGTCAGGCAAAGAAACCGAGAAGTGTAAGCATATCCATCAAATACGACAACTGGTATTTATCTGAACTCTCTGACAGCACTCATTAGAACATTAATAATATTGAAACTGCAACGGGATCGAGATTTGCGCTCGGATTCTTTCGCATTTGTATCTTACGTCTTTGTTAAGGTACCGTTTTGGTCTGTGTTCGGGTGGATTTGCGACAATCGGTTTTTGTGCTAGCAAGAACAGCTATTGAAATAATTTCTCTGTCATAACTTTTCCGCGTTTAGCATTAGCGTAAATGTACAGTCTGTTATTTATTGGAACTGTTACGTATGTGAAAGCAATAGGTTTCCTCTGTTTCTTTCGTTGATAATTAATAACACTATCCGCAGCAGCCACAACGTTGCTAACGCAAGAGACTAACGTTCAGGCACCTCCATAGTTCAGAGTATAGTCGTTGCTCCACGTGGCTATCTATCTCGCTATCTGTGGTCGCTAAATAAACGTGCTGTATCTGGCGCACAGTGGTTAATGCACCAGTAAGCAAGGTACTTACTTTCATTTCCATCCGTGAACGGTGGTAGTGAAGACAACCTCCAAGGCTGCGTGCAAGCTATCACAAATTTCTCTGATTTTACAGTTATCGTTACTACACCTAAGGTATAGAACAGCAAGTAACTTTTTTAAGTTTTTAAATTCTAGAAGACCGTATACTCATGTAAACCTTTCCCTCAGTACAGATGATTAGATGTATCCGGGTACGCGAAATCTTGGTTTTTAAAGTCACTACTCCCCCCATGAACCATGGACCTTGCCGTTGGTGGGGAGGCTTGCGTGCCTCAGCGATACAGATGGCCGTACCGTAGGTGCAACCACAACGGAGGGGTATCTGTTGAGAGGCCAGACAAACGTGTGGTTCCTGAAGAGGAGCAGCAGCCTTTTCAGTAGTTGCAGGGGCAACAGTCTGGATGATTGACTGATCTGGCCTTGCAACATTAACCAAAACGGCGTTGCTGTGCTGGTACTGCGAATGGCTGAAAGCAAGGGGAAACTACAGCCGTAATTTTTCCCGAGGACATGCAGCTTTACTGTATGATTAAATGATGATGGCATCCTCTTGGGTAAAATATTCCGGAGGTAAAATAGTCCCCCATTCGGATCTCCGGGCGGGGACTACTCAGGAGGATGTCGTTATCAGGAGAAAGAAAACTGGCGTTCTACGGATCGGAGCGTGGAATGTCAGATCCCTTAATCGGGCAGGTAGGTTAGAAAATTTAAAAAGGGAAATGGATAGGTTAAAGTTAGATATAGTGGGAATTAGTGAAGTTCGGTGGCAGGAGGAACAAGACTTCTGGTCAGGTGATTACAGGGTTATAAACACAAAATCAAATAGGGGTAATGCAGGAGTAGGTTTAATAATGAATAGGAAAATAGGAATGCGGGTAAGCTACTACAAACAGCATAGTGAACGCATTATTGTGGCCAAGATAGATACGAAGCCCACACCTACTACAGTAGTACAAGTTTATATGCCAACTAGCTCTGCAGATGACGAAGAAATTGAAGAAATGTACGATGAAATAAAAGAAATTATTCAGATAGTGAAGGGAGACGAAAATTTAATAGTAATGGGTGACTGGAATTCGAGTGTAGGAAAAGGGAGAGAAGGAAACATAGTAGGTGAATATGGATTGGGGCTAAGAAATGAAAGAGGAAGCCGCCTAGTAGAATTTTGTACAGAGCACAACTTAGTCATAGGTAACACTTGGTTTAAGAATCATGAAAGAAGGTTGTATACGTGGAAGAACCCTGGAGATACTAAAAGGTATCAGATAGATTATATAATGGTAAGACAGAGATTTAGGAACCAGGTTTTAAGTTGTAAGACATTTCCAGGGGCAGATGTGGACTCTGACCACAATCTATTGGTTATGACCTGTAGAATAAAACTAAAGAAACTGCAAAAATGTGGGAAATTAAGGAGATGGGACCTGGATAAACTGAAAGAACCAGAGGTTGTACAGAGTTTCAGGGAGAGCATAAGGGAACAATTGACAGGAATAGGGGAAAGAAACACAGTAGAAGAAGAATGGGTAGCTCTGAGGGATGAAGTAGTGAAGGCAGCAGAGGATAAAGTAGGTAAAAAGACGAGGGCTGCTAGAAATCCTTGGGTAACAGAAGAAATATTGAATTTAATTGATGAAAGGAGAAAATATAAAAATGCAGTAAATGAAGCAGGCAAAAAGGAATACAAACGTCTCAAAAATGAGATCGAGAGGAAGTGCAAAATGGCTAAACAGGGATGGCTAGAGGATAAATGTAAGGATGTAGAGGCTTATCTCACTAGGGGTAAGATAGATACTGCCTACAGGAAAATTAAAGAGACCTTTGGAGAGAAGAGAACCACGTGTATGAATATCAAGAGCTCAGATGGCAACCCAGTTCTAAGCAAAGAAGGGAAGGCAGAAAGGTGGAAGGAGTATATAGAAGGTTTATACAAGGGTGATGTACTTGAGGACAATATTATGGAAATGGAAGAGGATGTAGATGAAGACGAAATGGGTGATACGATATTGCGTGAAGAGTTTGACAGAGGACTGAAAGACCTGAGTCGGAACAAGGCCCCCGGAGTAGACAACATTCCATTAGAACTACGACGGCCTTGGGAGAGCCAGTCATGACAAAACTCTACCAGCTGGTGAGCAAGATGTATGAGACAGGCGAAATACCCTCAGACTTCAAGAAGAATATAATAATTCCAATCCCAAAGAAAGCAGGTGCTGACAGATGTGAAAATTACCGAACTATCAGTTTAATAAGTCACAGCTGCAAAATACTAACGCGAATTCTTTACAGACGAATGGAAAAACTGGTAGATGCGGACCTCGGGGAGGATCAGTTTGGATTCCGTCGAAATGTTGGAACACGTGAGGCAATACTGACCTTACGACTTATCTTAGAAGAAAGATTAAGAAAAGGCAAACCTACGTTTCTAGCATTTGTAGACTTAGAGAAAGCTTTTGACAATGTTGACTGGAATAGTCTCTTTCAAATTCTAAAGGTGGCAGGGGTAAAATACAGGGAGCGAAAGGCTATTTACAATTTGTACAGAAACCAGATGGCAGTCATAAGAGTCGAGGGGCATGAAAGGGAAGCAGTGGTTGGGAAAGGAGTGAGACAGGGTTGTAGCCTCTCCCCGATGTTATTCAATCTGTATATTGAGCAAGCAGTAAAGGAATCAAAAGAAAAATTTGGAGTAGGTATTAAAATTCATGGAGACGAAGTAAAAACTTTGAGGTTCGCCGATGACACTGTAATTCTGTCAGAGACGGCAAAGGACTTGGAAGAGCAGTTGAACGGAATGGACAGTGTCTTGAAAGGAGGATATAAGATGAACATCAACAAAAGCAAAACGAGGATAATGGAATGTAGTCCAATTAAATCGGGTGATGCTGAGGGAATTAGATTAGGAAATGAGACACTTAAAGTAGTAAAGGAGTTTTGCTATTTAGGAAGTAAAATAACTGATGATGGTCGAAGTAGAGAGGATATAAAATGTAGACTGGCAATGGCAAGGAAAGCGTTTCTGAAGAAGAGAAATTTGTTAACATCGTATATAGATTTAACTGTCAGGAAGTCATTTCTGAAAATATTTGTTTGGAGTGTAGCCATGTATGGAAGTGAAACATGGACGATAACTAGTTTGGACAAGAAGAGAATAGAAGCTTTCGAAATGTGGTGCTACAGAAGAATACTGAAGATAAGGTGGATAGATCACGTAACTAATGAGGAGGTATTGAAAGGGATTGGGGAGAAGAGAAGTTTGTGGCTCAACTTGACTAGAAGAAGGGATCGGTTGGTAGGACATGTTTTGAGGCATCAAGGGATCACAAATTTTGCATTGGAGGGCAGTGTGGAGGGTAAAAATCGTAGAGGGAGACCGAGAGATGAGTACACTAAGCAGATTCAGAAGGATGTAGGTTGCAGTAGGTACTGGGAGATGAAGAAGCTTGCACAGGATAGAGTAGCACGGAGAGCTGCATCAAACCAGTCTCAGGACTGAAGACCACAACAACAACACGGAAATACTGAATAAAAAAGAGTATCCGTTACTGAAATCCGTTCCTACAGAAGAACACTGAGGGTTGTATGGATAGCTGGATTGAATGGGTTGATGGAGCAAGCTGGTTAAATGACTCTAAGACGCAACAGTTATCTTCAAATGAAAATACTTCCTAAAGGTCTTCGACTTAGAGGAGTATGTTTGTAAACAACAACAAAATTCCAGATTTCCGTAAAATTTAGTTCCAGATGTATGTGCATACACACACAGGCGGGCGCGCGCATGTGTTAAATAACATTTAATAAAATTTGTTACAAGATTGTGAGAGGGCTCTAAAATGATGCAGCAAATACACATGCCAGGCAATCACTAAACAGTAAATTTTATCAGCTGCTGATAATTTTTCCGGGTTGTGTGGCCCTGACGTTTCGTCCAAGGACATCTTCGGAGGTGCTCCTGGTTGTGCTGCGTCAGTCGGCTTGGACGAAACGTCAGGTATTGAAGAGTTCCATGGACCACGGCCATACAACCCGGAAAAATTTTCAGCAGCTGAAACATCCGGTAGTGAAAGCCTTCATTGTAGATAATTCTATCACCGTCGGCTACAGAAAGTAAAGGACATGTACCCACTGTATACAACCGCTACTCTCTCGCCAGAATATAAAGAACACATCGTTAAAAACTGGCGAAATAGCATACTTGTTGAAGGATTAAAGCGACACGTCTAATTACACTTTTGCTTTTTTCCCGAGAATTATAGTTTCAGTTCCTGAGACGTTCGATCCGTTCATCAATCTGTAATGTTTATTATAAATTGTGACAAACACTGACAGGTTGCGCTGAGTGACGCCAGGCAATATGTCTTATAATTTTGTATCATACATGTATGTGATTCGACGAACTAAAAATGTTTGTTTTGTGTTTGTTTCGTGATCCACAATCGAGTAAGGCAAGGTGTTCCAGTGCTACGTGAGTACCGGGCGCTGTTGGGGCCCAACCGACGGTCAGCGGGCGGCACGGACCTGGGAGACACTATCGAGACTGAATTAAATTTTTTTAAATGTCTTGTTAATGAATGAAATTACTAACTGTATTGACTTTTGTATCTGAGCCCCGACTGAACATTGAAAAGATATGATGTATCAGATATGAACATGTTGGTGACTGAACGTACGTAATCTCTGCGTATAAAAGCCACTGTCCTGATTGACTGACTTCCTGACTTGTCTTCGCATAGCCCAAATCGCTAAGGATAGAAACATGAAAGTATGGCTCTCATTTTGTAGACGACGTTTAGGAAGTGATATTTCCTAATTTCAACCATAAGGGGGGGGGGGGGGGAGGTAGTGAAATAGGGGTTGAATTTTTTTTTTAAGCTGGACCTAAGAAAATTTGTATTTGGTTTCTCGGCCGGAATTAAAGAAGTACGTGTTTAAGCATTTTTGGAAATTTTACCCTACGAGGGTGAAAGCTTCTTTTTTCGAAAATATATCATTATTAAAGAAGAACTCAGGTATTTTTGAAGGTACATCTATGAACGTTGGTTTTTCACTTCTCGATTAGAAATTAAAAAAACAAATACGTGTTCCACTGTTTTTGTAAATTGCACACCTAAACGGGTAAAATAGAGTATGAAAAATTTTGCATAAAATTTTATTATGGAAGCATTTTAAAAGCTAAATCTATGAAAATTAGTTTGCGACTTCTATGTTAAACATAAAACATACGCATGTCCTTGTTTTTGGAAATTCAACCCTAAGGCGGTGAAATAGGGGGTCAAACATTTTATAAAAATATTTCATTGCGGAAGCATTTGCAAAGCTAAATCTAAATTTAGTGTTTTTTTCTGGGATATAGATGAAATTAAACCCCTAAGGGGGTGAAATAGCGTCTGACTGATACAATGACTCATCATCGCCCAACCCAAACCGTTGAGGATAATAACTTGAAGTTTGATCTTAAAATGTAGCCTCGTTTAAGAAAGGATTTTGCTCCTAAGGAGGTGAAGCAGGGGATGATAGGCTTATTGAAACTATGACGCTGATAAGGGAATTGTGAGGCTAGAATTACTAAATCTGGTATTTGGTTTCGCGCTCAGAAAGTGAAAAATACGTGTTTCAAATGGTTCAAGAGGCTCTGAGCACTATGGGGCTCAACTTCTGAGGTCATCAGTCGCCTAGAATTTAGAACTTGTTAAACCTAACTAACCTAAGCACATCACACACATCCATGCCCGAGGCAGGATTCGAACCTGCGACCATAGCGGTCTCGCGGCTCCAGCCTGCAGCGCCCAGAACCGCACGGCCACTTCGGCCGGCGTGTTTCATTGTTTCAGGAAATTTACTCCCTAAGGGAGTTCAGTAGGAGACGAAAATTTTTAAGAAAATGTTTCATTGCATTAAAAGAATTATAAATTTAAATTTATGAAAATTTCTTGGTTATATATAAAGAAATATTTGTTAGGGAATAAAAGTTGCTATGGAAATGTCTGCACAAGAATGCAAAATGCATGATTAACAAACACTTTGGACTCCATCTACCAGAATCGCCTTTTGGTCAGAAGTACATTCGAAATATACTATGCTTATTTACCCCTAATAAACGTGAAAAGCTTAAATACGAGCTTAAATACGTGCTTCTGGCGCTAAGCTTGTAATAAGATTTATTAAAATATCTCAGTTTACCACTCCGTCTTCAGAACATAAGTGACCCATCGGGACCATTCGACCGCCGTGTCATCCTCACCTGGGGATGCGGATAGGAGGGGCGTGTGGTCAGCACACCGCTCTCCCGGTCGCTATGATGGTATTCTTTGATCGGATCCACTACTATTCGGTCGAGTAGCTCCTCAATTGGCATAACAAGGCTGAATGCACCCCGAAAAATGGCGACAGCGAATGGCGCCCGACAGCGCTTAACTTCGGTGATCTGACAGGAACCTGTGTATCCACTGCGGCAAGGCCGTTGCCGTATACTTCAGTTTAATAGGACAATATTTAATTTCTTGACTTTCGAGTTGAAATAAGATTAGCCACGCAACTACAAAGTGGTTATTCTTACATCTCAGAGGAAGTAAAGTGAAGTTTAAGCTGAAGATTAAATGACAACAAATGCTCTTACGCATTCTATAGGATCGCAAGTGTTGCAATATGAATGACAGTTAAAAGTGAGAAGATTTTGACAGCTGAATTTGCAACATACAGTTATCAGTGCATATGGAACTTCTAGGAAGTCGTACCAAATGATAATGTTATTTTAATCAGCATAGTAGTGATGTGACAGTTATATGGGTACTCATTGAACTATATTACGACGGATGTGAATTCAGTGCATATGAGTTACACTGAGTGAACTGAACAGGAACATCTTAACGACACTTGGGCTTTGTTAAAAAACTCAAAGAATCTGGTTGAGACTTGGTAGGTTCACTAGCGTCTAACAACCCAGTCATAGACAATATCGGATTGGTACTTTGTCATGCATTACTCCGAATATCAGAAGTTTGTTATATATGACTGCGATTCATATCTGAAGTGGACACTGACATTTAAACTCTAAACATGAACTGAAGCTAATGATATCATATGAAATGAGATAGTGAAACGCTTCCGTACTCATGAAAGCCTTATCGTTAAATAATTTCGGTACGAAAGTATGTGGAAGGTGACACTGGCACCAGAGATTATCGGATTGTTGGAATATCGATGCGTTGAGCTCCGTTTGTTTCACAATAACGTAAACTTTTTCCCACGATCGTAATTCAACATACTACGTACAAATTATCTATGTGTGTACTCCTTGTTAATGAAAAGGGTCTGTTATTGGAGAATCGCATGTAAATAGAAGATTTGACCTAAGTTTAGTTCATGACTATGTGTCCACTATGTACGTCTCTTACAACAGTTTACATGCGTTTGTTTGACGCGAGTGCGACCCCAAATGAGTGAGTGGTCCGACTGCCAAACGTTTATGTTTTCGTAATTATTTGGTGGCATCTGAAGATGAAGCTTTCAGCTTCGAAAGGGCCCGTAGAATAAAATTCCTAGGTACTGAAGCGGATTTTTATCCTATAAATATGGTCCTCAGTTGCGGACGTTCATCTGATCAAATGTATTTTACGACGTATTTTGACTTCCAGAATGAGGAGAGCTTCTGTAATGTTGGGAAGGTAGGAGACGAGATACTGGAAGAAGTAAAGCTTTGAGTACGGGGCATGAGTCGTGCTTCGGTAGCTCAGATGGTAGAGCACTTGCCCGCGAAAGGCAAACGTCCCGAGTTCGAGTCTCGGTCGGGCACACAGTTTTAATCAGCCAGGAAGTTTCGTATTTTGACTTGTTTTCCACGTGTATGTAACAGCTTCGTGTTACACAATATCTGAAATATCGATACTTTTGTTTTTCTCGTATAAATGTGATAACGCGGCCGTCTTACGTTCACAGAGTTAGACTTTGCAGGTAGTGGTCCTGGGCTCAGTCCCAGATAGCGATAGCGATTTTTTCCAATTACAGTCCCACCCCAGGTCCACTAAGTGTGTTGGGGACGAGTTATTTCCCTGGGGGTAATAGGTGGCTGCCCCGGCAAGCCTGTACTTCACTCAGAGTCAGGCCAGTAGCAAGGTCACGGGCTCTGCACCTCAGACATAAATTTATCTGTAACGTGATGGTGACTCTAATGCTGAAATTATTTATCTGTTCTAATACATTAAAACTAATCCAAGAAAACCAATTCTTTAGTTTACTTAAAAACACCAGAAGTAATTGTACAGAAGAAATTGTAAAGCACAGATTTTCGACCAATAAAGCAAATTCGCAAAGTGTAGTTTAAACTATGTACACTTTTGTTAAGAAGAAGAAACTTTTCGACGAAATCTATGGAGCAGCTCGCGCTTTACTTTGGTCCTTTACTTCTTACCAGGGTACGCTTCTTATAAGACGATGCTGACGACGGAGGCTGGGCGGGAGAGAGTGGGAGGAGAGGATGGGGGAGAGGGAAATACAGAGTCGTCTAATTGAATGCAGTAATTACGGCGGCATTATCTGCTCTGGAGCTAAATTAATTGCCGGCTGTTGTTCTAACACTAGGAGGTTTACTTCCCCCCGTTGCCATGGCGACGCAGGAAGGAAGGAAGCACAGAGGGAGGTTGGGAATGGGGTGTGTGGGGGCGGCGGGTGGGAGGGGGAGGTGGTAGTAGGTGGGGGGCGTCGGGTCGCGAGCCGTCCAATAGCGTCGCTACACCGCGCGCTCCCTGCTCACTGCGATCCTACGACGCCGTTATGGCTGGCGGCACGGCGTCTCTTAACGAGACGTGCGGTACCAACGGCTCACAGCTTAGCCGTGGAGCTACCCTTATTAAAACAGACGCGAGAAATGATAGTGGACGAGCGACCGCTCTGGAGAAATGACCACCCGTTCTTTTAAAGCGTTACTTACTCTCTGCTTAAAAACTGGATTCTCAGTTCTGATGGCACATTAATTCATGTTCCTTCCCGATTTTAAATCAAGAGTAAATTTGGCATTTCGCTCTTTATTGAAGATTTTTTCCGTACTAGACAGCACTCGGTTCGACGATATAGGCTGCATGTCTTTACCATCGTATGACTGTCGTAGTATAAGCCTCATGCTTAATAACGTTTAAAAACCTCCGAAGCGACGTAGATGACTCTTCGACATAGGTATCTAATACCAGAGACATGGGTCGCAAATGTCGGTACATACCACAAAAGTGAATGAGAACGTTCAACATGCGACATGAATAGATGACGTACCCCGCCGCAGCGGTTGAGCCTGTTGATTTGTTGCATCTGATCATCCCAATCTAAATATTCACGTCGCTGTGCTTTCGCGCCTAGGAGCTTGACTTCAGCGCGTGGAGTTCAGGGGTCGAGTCACGAGTGTAACACGGAGCATTTTTTTTTCTATGTGTGTGATATAATGTGTTTGTATTGAGATATTAACTTACTGAATTATTTACCAGGCTCGCGGTTTCCGCTCGTTTATTTGAAGAACAGTGCAATTCCGTCATAGGTAATGAGTGTAAGCTTCAGAACTGCGTCATTATCAGTAAATGACCTACATTTTCTTCTGCCTATTGTCTATAACAAAAAAAGGAAGGGTAAAAGGGAAGGTTCAAATGGCTCTGAGCACTATGGGACTTAACTTCTGAGGCCATCAGTCCCCTACAGCTTAGAACTACTTCAACCTAACTAGCCTAAGGACACCACACACATCCATGCCCGAGGCAGGATTCGAACCTACGACCGTAGCGGTCGCGCAATTCCAGAGTGTAGCGCCTAGAACCGCTCGCAAATAACTTGTCTCCGTGTCATGTACTTCGATACGAGGTTTATTGAATGTTAATAACAATCACCCTGTACCTCATGGTTGCAGAATATTGACACGAATTATTTATAGATGTATGAGAAAAAAATCTGGTTGTAGCTGACCTCGGGGAATACGAGTTTGAGTTCCGCAAAAATGTAAATGCTGGCAAAGCGACACTTACCGTATGAATTACCTTAGAACCTACACTTATTGGTGGCAAATTTGCAATTATAGCAGTTGTATGTTTAGTGAAAGGTTTTGACATTATTGACTGCAGTACACTCGTTGAATTGCTGGAGCTAGTCAGGGGTAAAATACATTGGAGCGGAGAGTTATACTCCAGAAACAGTCAAACATTATGAAAACTACTACACTATGTTAAGAAAAGATATTAAAAAGTTCAGAAGCGTGTGCATTTTGCCTGAGATTAGCACCTCTGATAATAAAAAAAAACAATGTAGAATATTGTTAAAAGGGAAACAGGGCAACTTAGAGCACAGGAAGACTGTATTTCTATTAGGCTCAATGAAAAATTTGTTAACAAAGAGACAGAAGTAGAGAATACAGGGTGACAGTTACTGAGCTATATGAAAAAAGTAAATTAGTTACAATCTACGGCTTGCACACACTTCATTCAACTCGTAAACGTCACTACAGGTATTCGGATTTAGTTCATCACATGATCGCTATGCCTATCATCATTGTCGATGATGTGGTGCAGACGAATAGCGAAATTCTTCATGATCCATCGAAGTGTCGGAACATCGATGTTGTCGACGACCTCCTGAATGTCTGCACAGCAATGGTTTTATGGTTATTGGTGCACACCATGTCTTTAACATAGCCCCACAAAAAGGAGTCGCATGTGTGGTATCAACATTCGATACCACACTTGTTAGGGGTTGCAGATATCGACCGCGGTCCGTAATAGATATCGCTGGACCCGCGAGTCGCGACTAGCGCCTCTAGCACAGCCCCGCGGCTTGTGACAAGTATCTAGCGGGCTCTCGTCCACTCTTTCTCGGGACGTCAACTAGGAATGTAGCATAGCCTTCAGCTGATAGGAAGCAACCTCTCACAAGGCGCTTATTCGAGTATGGCGTAAGTAATACCTCTCTAGATCTGTTTGTAATTATATGTACGCAGGGTATGAAGGAACCTGTAACACAAGTTAAGTACAATATCTATTATTTTTACCAGAGACTACTAATTATTTCAGTAGTTGCAGATACAGGCTATGCAGCCAGATCCTTACCGACTTCACTGCCAAACCTGCAATATCCGTCTCTGTTTAGCATTGGCCACCTGTCGTCATAACAACTGAGTACGAGAATCGTAACAGTGTGTGTTCAGATCCGGAGAATATGGCGGCCAATCGACGCCCATGCCAGTAGCGTCTGGGTACCCTAGAACCAAAATGCGGTCTCCAAAGTGTTCCTCCAGGACATCAAACACTTTCCTGCTTCGATGGGGTTGAGCTCGCCTTGCATGGACCACATGAATCATGGTCACTTTGGATAATGGGGATGTAATAATCTTCCAAAACCTTCACATACCTTCGGTAGTCATCATGTCATCAAAGAATATCGCACGGATTATTCCGCGACCGGACACTGCACGCCACACAGTCTCCCGTTGAGGGTAAAGAGACTTCTCGATCGCGAAATGCGAATACTCAGTCCCACAAATGTGTCAGTTTTGCTTATTGACGAATCCATCCAAATGAAAGTGGGCTTCGTCGCTAAACAAATCATATAGCGTATAGTACTTCACATCATGCCCCCGCGCCAAACGTGCAGTTTGAACGTCTTAACAGAAACCGTTCAGAATGTATGACAATTCTATTTCATGTAGGCCAATAATTGCCACTCTGTATATTTAATAATCATTTATTAAGTGTTGTATAGAATATATGACACAGCTGTTCATTATAAAATGCAAGGTTGTGTATGGAAGAGAAAATACCTGTCCTACTACAATTAGGAAAATAATAAGTTCATTCAAAAGTAAAAGCTCGCATGGAATTGATAGTATTTCCAAAAGAGTACTAAAGGCCAGTTTCCTACAGATATGTACGATTCTCAGCCACATATGTAATATCTCACTCAAACAGGGCAATATTCCAGGAGGACTGAAATATGCTATTGTTAAACCATTGCATAAAAATGGGGATAGGTCTGTGCTAAGAATTACCACCCAGCTTCACCTCTGACAGGTTTATCCGAAATTCTTGAATATGTAACGTATTCAAGGGAACCTTCAGATATTTGTAAAATTGAGTTACTAACAAGATGTCAGTTTGGTTTTCAGAGAAGCTTTTAACAGAAAATGCTGCATATGCTTTCATTGGCCAAATTTTAAATGCTCTGAGGAACTGAACGTCTCCCAGAGGGATTTCTTGCGATATCTCTAAGGTTTCTCATTGTGTGAATCATGAAGTTCTTCTAGACAAGGTTCAGTGTTGGAGTTTGAGTGGGACAGTGCACGAGTAGTTTAATTTATATTTAACTGGTAGAATGTAGAAGGTTGAAATTAGTTCATGAAGATGCAAACCTAGCTCTTTTTGCCGATGACAGAAGCCTGGTAATCACACTCAACAAATAAGAAATAGCTGAGGATATAGCAAATAATGTCCATCAGAAAATTAAGTGGTTCCCTGCAAGTGGATCCTCACTAAATTTTGAGAAAATGGAGTATATAAAGTTCTGTAAAGTAAATGTCATAATACCATTGATAAATACAGACTTTGAACAGAAGTTTGTTGTTAAGATAGAATGTTCAAAACTGCTGCGTGTGTGAATTGATGAGAAATTGAATTGGGAAAAACACACTGATGAAATGCTTGAGTTAAGCTACTTATGCTATTAGGGTTATGGAAAAGTTTGTGGTAAGCATATTAGTAAATTAGCCTACCGTGCCTATTATCATTCATTGCTTTAATATGGCATCACATTTTAGAATAATTCATCGTCAAGAGAAAAAATGTTAATTGCACAAAAGCATGTAGTCAGAATAATAAATGGAGTTCATATCACTTTGCAGACATTTATTTAAGGAACTAGGGATTTGACAGTAACTTCACCATACATGTATTCACTTATGAAACTTGTTATTAATATATCATCTCAACTCAAAAATAATAGCAAAGTACATAACTACAAAACTAGAAGAAAGGATGACCTTCGTTATTCTGGGTTAAATCTGATTTTGGCTCAGAAAGAGGTGAATGATGCTGCCACGAAAGTCTTTGGTCATTTACCAGTTAGCATTTCAATTGTGACAGATAGCCTA
The DNA here is from genome assembly GCF_023897955.1 of Schistocerca gregaria. Lineage (NCBI taxonomy): Eukaryota > Metazoa > Arthropoda > Insecta > Orthoptera > Acrididae > Schistocerca > Schistocerca gregaria. The sequence continues at coordinate 300,084,042 of NC_064922.1, read as the reverse complement.
CCAGCACTTAAAAATAAATTAAAAGAATTTCTGAAAAAGAATATCTTCCACTCAATAGATGATTTTTTAGATGTGAAGTAGTAATTGTAAAAGGAAATAATAATTTTATAACTGGATCGCTGTGTCGCCTGGCCACCAAGAGCTGTTGCATAACGAGTGCGTGTGTTGTTTTGTGAGAATTGTGCGTGTGATTGCCTGTAAATGAAATTGTTTACATAGTCTTTTTATGTTTGCAACGTTTCAAGATGTTCTGAACCACAAGTGATTACACTACATGCAAAACACAGAGCACACCACGACAATATTTCTGAAGAAGCACTGCCGAATGATAACTATGATCTTTTATCGTTGCAAAAGGCAAATATGTAGGCCCCCTGTACTTGGAAAACTGTTAACTTTTTAAGTAAACGAAAACATCATCGATTATTGAGCAAACAGTTTCTTAAGTAAATTACTTCATTTAACTTTTATTAATTTCAATAACAGATTTTCATATTCAGTGACCCGCGCGGCTCCCCCCCCCCCCCCCCCCCCCCCCCCCCGGGGGGAAGTTCGAGTCCTCCCTCGGGCATGGGTGTGTGTGATGTCCTTACTGCAAGTTAGTTTAAGTTAGATTAAGTAGAGTGTAAGCTTAGGGATCGATGACCTAAGCAGTTTGTCCGCAGCTCGTGCTCGTGCGGTAGCGTTCTCGCTTCCCGCGCCCGGGTTCCCGGGTTCGATTCCCGGCAGGGATTTTCTCTACCTCGTGATGAATGGGTGTTGTGTGATGTGCTTAGGTTAGTTAGGATTAAGTAGTTCTAACTTCTAGGGGACTGATGACCATAGATGTTAAGTCCCATAGTGTTCAGAGCCATTTCAACCTAAGCAGTTTGGTCACACAAGACCTTACCAGAAATTTACATTTTTTTTTTTCATATTCTGTGTTCAATGAGATCGATCACTCTCTTAAGAGTGACACAACAGATGATGAATTGATACAGTTCGCACTCGCATTTAATTGCGTATTTTTTCACGCGCATTTTGATCATGCACTGAGAGTCCACATTCTCTTTATTTGCAGACGAGTGACGCCGGAAGGCTATATTCCGCATGTAAAGTTAATTAGCATTGAATCTGGCGGCGAGGAAGGCTACAGCTGAAATATAAAATGACCAATATATTTCTGTGTGGTAGTCATTACCTCGTTCAGTATCTGTTCAAAGCTAAATACGACGTGAATTCCCTACAACACGCTATTAATGCTATTCAGACGGCAAATAAAAACTATTACTTCAGTGCCATAAATTCTACTTATTCCAGATGTGAATCGTCATCTGCCCTCCACAAGAAATCTTATTTCGTCTACTTCATTATTTTACCTAGTAAAACGATTGCCTAATTGATCTCCGTAATCGTATCTTTTTATTTCCTCTGCAGAAGACACTTGGTGTAAAAAGTAAGGGACGGGCCAGTTGTAGAATTTCATCAATGCTGAATTCTAATATGGCAGTCCCGGAGTTGGTGTAATAGTGACGATAAAGTATCTCTCTGTGGTAGACGTAGTTGCCGTCAGGCTGTACAGTGTTTCCAAGACAAAGCTGAACTTTAAAAAATGGGATACGAAATTAGCTGCCTCAGATAATTATTGTCAGAACTAGTCTCTAAGAAGACGACAGAAATGGCCTCCATTGACGTCCACATGACGCTGTGTTCGATTTATTAAACCGTGAGACCTTCCTAGTAACTGTGCCAAGAGATAGCAGCGTCAGCGTTATAATTGTTCTTTTGCAATTCTTCCACTGTATGGCGAGTATTTGAGAAGAGCTGACTTTCGTCTTGCCTCAGGTATAAAACTTACAGCGAGAGGTATCTGATTATGGACGCCAGGGAGTTTTGTTGCCTTTGATGTGTTGTCCTCATCGAAAGCTTCATGAACGTCATGAACTTCTACCAAAGTGTGATGGTGCTCCATCTTCCTAAACAGTCCATACATTCTTATCGTTATCCACTGTCAGTGGGTCCACTGACCTTTTCTCATCAAATGCCAAATAATATACATTTCGCCAGAGTTTTACTTTGTCTACCTTGTTCATAATAAGAAAGGTTCATAAGACACTGATCTTGAGGTCGTGAGCTGTATTGGGATCAAATGATACCACGACTTTCCTTAGTGGACATACTGAAAAAAGACAAACCGACATGTCTGACATTTGCAGATTTAGAGAAACCTTTTGATAATGGTGATTGGAGTACATTCCTTGAAATTCTGAAGCTAATAATAAGAAAATACGGGAAGTAAAATGTAATGATCAACCTATACAGAAACCGGACTGCAATAATAGGAGTCGATGGACATCAATGGGAAGCAGTAGTTGAGAAGGAAGTGACACATGGTTGTAGTCTAACACGTCGTCTTCTTCCCTTTCCAAATTTTTCAATCTGTGCGTTGTGGAAGCACTACAGGAAACCAAGGAGGAATTTGGAAAGGAAATTAAAGCACAGAGAGGAAAAATAAAAACTTAAAAGATTTGCGATGAAGAAGTAATTCTGTCAGAGAAGGCAAAGGACGTGAAAGATCAGTCGAAAAGAATTGATAGCGTCTTGAAAACAAGTTATACGAGAATGATCAGAAAAAGGAATGAGTCGAGTTAAATCAGGCGATGATGAGATTAGAAAATAACAAACTGAAACTAGTAGATGAATTTTGCTATTTGAGAAGAAACCTAACTGACTATGGCAGATGTAGTGGAATATAAAATGCGTACTGGTAATAGATGGTTATGTTTTGCTTAAAAAGAGAAACATTTCAACAACGAAAATAAATTAAAATTCTAGGAAGTCTATCCTGAAGGTGTTTTTGTGCAGGCTTATACGGAACAGAATTATTGACAATAATCAGTAGAGATAAGACGAGAACAGAATCTTGGCAAACAGTTTTATAAAGAGTAATTCTAAAGAGTGGGAGACTTCATCGGTTAATTGACGAAGAACTACCGAATCGAGTCAATAATAAAATACATTACAACGCAGCACGGGATCGGTTGACAGCACATACTCCGAGACATCAAGAAATAGCTACTTTTGTAATGAAAGAAGAGTGGCGAGTGTGATGTATCCCACAAAATGTATAGTAAAGAAAACTATATCACTGTTCAAAATTGAGCGCTTGTGTGGTGAGACACATGACGTAGATAACGCGAAAGAAAAATCATTTCTTACCTCAGTGATAGGGCGTAAGATTATTTTTAGTGCCATATACGTATTTTCTCATCGTAACTTTATAAGTCTCAAAGCTTTGGATAGTAGATGGGAACAGTGATATTGGTGACGCTTGATTTTGTAATTGCTAAGGTTGATGTAAAAAATCAGCTTCGTCTGAAGATAAAGATTGCAATCGGACTTCGTTAATTTTATACACTGCAGGCGCGAATGATGTACGTACTAATTAGGAAACGATAGAACGCGTGCGATCGTGACGTCACCAAACCGACTACTTCGAACCTGCTTACTGTGCTGAAATCACATAAAATGCTTCTAGTTAGAAGAACACGATATAGGTTATAATTCTACTAAATAAAATAAAATGCACTTATCAACATCTTATAATAAATACATTACCAAATACGGCACCACCTTCTCATTCGGTGGCCGACGAGAGAGAGATAACTAGCATTCAAGACAGGCGTTAAGACAAGAGTCAGGACAAGAGTGAGTAGTACATCAATTTTCAAAACTGTTGATTCACGTACACTGACAGTATTACATGCGCTATAGATGCACGCTCCGCAAGACTTTAAATTACATTATAATGATTTTCTAAGGCAGGTAAATTTATAGAGGGAGACCAAGGCTTGATTAATGTTTGAGGACTGATATGGATTTAGAATGCAGGGAGTAAGAGACATGCACAAGGTAAGGTAGCATGTAGAAACCCATCGATCTTCGGACAACATACAATCATCAGTGAATAAAATTTCTGATTAGGGGCTTCAGAGCGCAAGTATTCTTAATTTTTCATCAAGGTAAAAGATTGTGATATACATATTGTATTTTGAACGTAGACGTCATTGATGTGAAAATCCGGGCACATCTTGACAGTGATGATTATCTTTTATTTAAATGGAAAAGTCGAGCTGTTTCTTAAGGATAACGACAAAAATTCAGTTTTCTTATCTATTTGAGCCATCTTTTTTAAGTGTCTTACGCTGGATTTCTTTTCAGACACAGAAATTCTGCAGGCGGAAAAGAAAACCGAGACTTTTACATGATTTACATGTTCGATGTTGTTTAAGAGCTGCTCTGCCTTTTGTACACTCTGTTTTCAAAGACTGTGAAAATATCATCACTCGTAAGATAACTGCTATCATCTACGGCTGTATTTTTAATATGTATTAGTCCTGATAGGATTTTACAGTATAGTGGAAGTAAAATGAACTATAATTGTGGTCTAAGATCTACGTACTTGAGCGGTTACCCGATGTCTTGCCAAGCGTAGTCGAAAATAGCCCACTGTATTTCAGCACAGTGCCGACACAGCGCGAAATGTAAATTTCGATAACGTTATGATGAAGTTTTTTAAGCATTTGTTGCTTTTTGACAGCATCCTATTTAATGGGCAATACTACCAACGGTGAGATGACATCACCATGCGATGCTCCTTCTAACCTGCTTGAAGAATCAATGAACGTCATTGTTGTTAGTACGAGCTGGTATTTTGCTGGCTCTCCAGCTATGTCGACGACGGGTTGATCAAGTCCCCGGATGTATTTGATCCGCTACACGATTCCTTGGTCGCCATTATAATTTATGGTAAATGATAAATTGGGTTCGTGTGTTTTAATAAACCTTCACGCTCGCATAAATTTTTCATACAATTGTGAATGCTGAAAAATGGAGCAAGCATAATCCCTTATAAGACTTCGAACAGAGCCGTACGGAAATAATTTCTTTCAATAGATTCGCAGCTGGGCTGCAGATCCCATCGGAAAATGCAGATGTTGGTTTTCTGTGGTATCTTTGTATTAATCAAGGCAAAGTAGGAATAGTTCCACGCAACGGCCAATCTATGTTTGACTCTTGTTCAAAACTGGCTTATACTTCGCCTATAATGACATGTCGTGGACTCAGATTATTTACTTATAAGCGGTGGAGGAAACCAAACATAACTGCATACAAAATAAAACTCAAAGCTTTTAAAAACATTTGTTCATTGATCTTAAAAAATACTACGCCGTCCAGTCACATTAACCTGGCGACCGCCTATGTTTGATCTCAACGTGCAATAATCACTCATAGACAAGTGGCAGCAGTAACAGTGGAGGGGTTATAAAGCGTGTTGGGGAGTGGTGGAAAACACTGCAGTAAGTTGTTGTCGTAAAGCGGAATCGGAGCGCATTATCTGACGTCCAAAAGGGCATGACCATTGCTTTCGGGCCAAGATTAGACGGCTAAGTTTGCAAACTGTTTGCGTACTGTCGCGGTTCAAGTACACCATGCACTGCAAAATCGCGCTCTCCAGAGACGGCGTTGTGACAGCTGTCGTGCTCCCACGGGCCATAGATGACTGGGGCGGCTGCAGAGATATGTAACTGATGGGCAACTGAGCATCCAGATGAATCTACGAGCTACTAACAATGTCTCCTCAACGACCGTTCAGCGAAAGTTGATGCGCATGTGTCTCTGCATCAAGCGCCTGATTCCTACACGCATGCCGACTGTTGTTCTTCGGCGACTAAAGCTGGAATTTGCACGCCAGTACTGCAACTGCACGTCTACTGAAAGGCGATAGGTGGCCTTTTTAGACGAATCACGTTTTGTGCTCCATCAGACAGATACCTGTAGGCACGCACCTCCCTGCAACAATCGCCGGAAGCATTGAGGCTGGAGGAGGGAGCTTTATAGTCGGGGAATGTTTTCGTAGCATTTCCTTGGTGATCTTGACATTTTGGAAGGCACAATCTATCAAAACAAGCGTGCATCTATAGTTGGGAATCAAGTAGAATCCTGCATGAAGTTCGGTTTTCCTCCACACGATGTGATCAACCAGCAGTAGAATGCAAGGTGTTACACATCTCACAGTATACGTGCAAGGTTCGAAGCACAACAGGATACTTTACCGTTCTCCCCTGGCCACCAAACACTTCGGATTCAAACGCTGTCAACACCTCGCTCGGGCTCTGCGCGCCATTGATCGTCAAACTGACCACGGGACTGTAATCGGCATGGCTCAACATCCTTGTCGGTATCTCCCAGAACATCGTCCACATCTTGCACCGGTCAACGCTGCTAAAGGTGGTTATTCAGGTTTTTAACACGTATTCACATTAATTTGACCAGGCAATGTAATACTACCACTTTACAATAGACATTTACCTTCCACAATTTGCTTAAGCGCGAACAGTAGTTTGTATGGTATTTGAACGTATTATTTTACTGTTGGGTAACTAACGTCGAGATAGTGCGAGTAATTTCTGTATTAAGATATTGTGAGATTGCGTAGTTGAATGAAAATACAAAAGCAGAGTGGTTTGAAGGTACAGCGCTCCTTGAAGCATTTAGAACCGAGATCCATCTCGGATTTTCAGCACCAAGGAGACTAGAGGTGAATGGTGAAATAGTTACGAGATATCAGCAGAAACGCCTCTGTATCAGTATCCGTTACATATTTAGGATTTGTTGAAACTTGAGAAGAGTGTTTTAACAAATTTTTACGATACTTACAAATCCTCTCTTATAGGTCATGGGCTCGGCACTTATTTGTGATCTAGATGGAGACTTTTCTGAATCTTAACGTTCTGATACCGACATCATGGTTTATATTATAACTGACCTCTTAATACACTGTACGCAAAAGCGATGAGCAAGTGGTCAGTATTGGGCTGATTGTGTTGTCATTTTCTTATGGGACACAGGAGGTGCGAAATTCGATCTCAACGCTAAAGCCAAGCTTAATCGTCCCAGACGGCAGACACAGCAATACGAGATTGCTTTGCGATTTTAAATCAGAAGACGGGCGCTCAATCCCGACAATGAAATACTGTGCGCCGCCACTTTTGTCCTACTTGTCGATTAAGTTCTACCGAGCAATTTTTTTCCACACCACCAGTACTGTACGCGTCTAACTCTGGGTGAAGAGCAGCTGCAGTAACTGACATTATCGTCCTTGGCTACAGAGGTAGACTTCATACCCGCCCGTAAATACTGGAAACGAATGTGACTGTGATCTGCCAGAGATTAAAATACCTCCTACTGAACAACGGACAGAAATGTCACAACCGGTTGCACATGCAACGATAGTAGGTATCTGATTCCAAAAGGTAGCAAAACAAAAGGAAACAAAGTATGTCTGTCTTACACTAGAAACGTTCCTGACCCAGATAAACAATGTTCGACCCCGAATGCAATTCCAGTAGAACAATTAGAGCGATACAGATCATTCTCTTTCCTAAGACCCCGTCGTAATGAGAGTTATTTGTTAAAATCATTATACACTAATCTACGTCAAAATCAATATCAAACCAATAAATTTACATGAATCGCTCGTATTTTCAGCACTGCGTCGAGAATTATGTATAAGTTATTAAAGGCTCCCCTCATATTATCTTCATTTGTTCTCATCTGTCTTGTTTTTGAATTAACTAATGAAGAGGCAGGGATAAATACATTTTACAATCTTTTGCTTTATAATTTCAGCGAAGTTATTAACATAGAGTTCTGTGCTGATGGTCCAAGATTGGGACTCTTCTACATTCTGTTCGTCACATTCGGTTCAGTTTCGGTCGTAACCAGGCCGAGCCGTTCATCTAATGCTTTTGATTCAACATGTAATTCAGTTACATAAGATGTTGTTTGGCGGCATTATGCTGTATATTTGTAACGAGTCACTGGTAACGTGATCAAATACTCGAAGGAACTGAAGAAACTAACAAGTAAGTAAATACACAAAAGGCTTAATCAATAAGAGCATCTCCTAATATAAACTGTTGACAAGCTCATGGTACTGAATGGAATTTTCATTGAATTACGACTTTCAGCACTTTGGGGGCACTTGATTTGTATTTATTACATTGGCTATCTTGATTCTCGTCCTTCAGTAAGGCTATAAACGAAGATCACTCAACACTGAGTGACCTCTAAACACTGAAGTCATGAGTTTAGATATCAGTCTGCCGTAACAGCTCTAGGTAACTATTCGGCATTTTTTTTTTAATTAGGGGAAAGAAAGTAAAAGTTGAACTATACTGACTACATGGAAATCTTAACCTAGTTACAACCTATTACACGCAATGTGTAGTAACTTTTGTAGTGTAAACTTTTAATTCAGTTTTGCGTCCTCCATTCCAAAAAATAAACAATAGTCTCGTGACTCAGAGCCAGTCCCTTCATGTCAGTGTTGAACTGAAACATGAAAGTAGTCACGGAGTACAAAACAGTCAGTGACTGTTTATGACAGACCACGTGGAGAGGTTGCGTTGTTTAAGAGTTCTGGTGGTAGTACAGTGACAATATTTTTGTACACGTCTTATGCGAAGGAAGGCCTTCGGTACAACTGACGGAAGAAATTGTTTAATTAATCTTCATCTGTCGTTCGATCCTGAGAATCAGTTTGTATGTTAATGGCTGTTGTTGAAGTACCTTCTAAATTTCTATGAATGCTGTGACTTTAATAGTACCGTCATTAAAATGTAGACATTTAAAAGGGTTGTAATAATCATGAGCAGCAAATACCCTCTAGCAGGGAAATTCAGCAGCACTTATTAGTTTCCTCTTTGATGTGGCATTTCACAGTTGTACACAGTAGTCCATTTCCTTACGAGTTTATAGAGTGTGTTTCAAAGCCTGAGTGTTGCATGGGAATATGCAGATGACAGCCTAACGTACCGCCATTTAAACTTGCACAGATACTGGGAAACCGAACTGTAATGTCTAAAGCATTTGAATCGTTCCTTTCCAGGAGGTCTTCTATCCACTTCTTTCCGAAAATGAGTTTGGCCATGAAATGGTTCCTATTGCGGCCGATATACCGCTACACAAGAAATAGCCTCAGTACCACTAATATTCTGAGTAAAGCCAATGTTCATATAATTAGTTTTTTTTTTTACTTTTTTGCACCGTTTCTTCGGCCCAGGCCATGGCCTATTTAGTTAAAAATATATTGGTAGTCCTGCTTCTGTTCTTTGAATTATATCAATACTACAGGAAGTTCACGCATTGGCAGTGTTTTGATTATTATAATGTATGTTAGTTTATTTAAAAGCTGTAATACAAAATTAATCTGGTAGGTGAATCAAGAAATGGATAAAAATAATTATTCAAGAAGGTGAAAAAAAGAAGAATGTTAGAGGAATTATATAATTAAATGTGTTATACTTAAAACACGACGTTACGTCAGTCATAAAGAAAAGGAAATGTTTGTGCAGTGACGAAGCATGTAGGTGTGTGTATACACTTACTGTATGACCAACTAAAATTAAACGGTGTCAAAATGAAACACTTTTGAAATTTGTTAACATCCCTGCAGCCATTTTCTTATTTCCCTAAAATTGACCATACATTTTACTATTCTGACCTAACTTCTATTACGTGCGCAAACGATAATGTTTTGAAATGGTACCAGAGATCCAGTGGCTCAAAATTCTCACTCGCTTACATGAAATATGAGGTACATACAGAGGACTAGCAAGATTTCTTCATACAGGACCTCACGCCGTCGACAATGGAACAGGAGAAACTACTAGAACAAACAGTAAAGCATTCAGACACTATGATTATCAGCGGGAATAGGTGTGCTTCAAGGCGTCTTCATGAATACTTTCTATAGCTAAGGAACATCTAAAAAGCATCAGGCAGTTGAGTATTGCAGCAAAAATGAACTAGACAAAATGGTATGTACGTATGCCCAAATAGAGTGACTGATGAAGCAAGAACCTTGGTATATGAGCACATCAGCTCAATTACAACAAAACGCAGCAGCTAAATCCGTCTCTCTGTTACATTATCGGGATGTCAAATTACATGGGTGTATGAGATGTTCAAGCACAAACATTTAAATGTCAACGTTATTTACCAGATTTGTTACCAGAAAATTTGCAGCCATCACTTGACTGGCTACAAGTTGACTTATGTTGCACATGTGAACAGTTGAAACAGAAACTGAAAAGCGCCCATCTCATTTATGTAAACAAACGATGTTTAAACAGAGTTCACTTAAGAAGAAATAATCGGTTTTTATGTTGCTTAGCAACAGTCATACAGTAACTTTTAAATAAACATACAGTCATTTGATCGTATTGTTGTGTATTTAATTACGACCCAGATTTAGGCCTTTCATGCCATTTTCAAGTGACTGCGTTATGTCATAACACATATTGCAGGACATCGAGCTCAAAATTAGTGATACATTAATTTATACACATATTTTTCCTAACGTAAGAGCAATTTTGAGCTTAATGTCCAGCATTGAATGCGAATGACATAAACTCCGTCACTTGAAAATAGTATAAAAGGCCGAAACCCGGTTCATAATTAAATACACAACAATACGGTCAAATGACTGAGTCTTCATTCAAAAAAATAAATAATCGGCTATGTTCTACTATGAAAATGGAAAGTTAATACGGTAATAAACATCCTAGTAATTTAGCAACTGCAGTAGATTTTACGCAGAATGTTCAGCATTCTGCATCTACAGCTCAAGAATTGTATTGTTTGTTGACATAAACAGCGTATCTATTTGGTACTCGTGACGGCAGGAAAACGTCTACTGACCTGCATCACGAGGGGTTTGCTGCGAAAAGCCGTTACTAGAGTTTGTTCTTTCTTGTTAGATTTTTTAAAGATATGGCAGCAGAGAGAGAAGAACTACCTATATTCCCGGTTAATAGCGGGGGCCAGAATAAAAACCACCCTCTTATCAGATTCTTATTAGAATTGAAGGATGCATGACGATGCAGGAGAATTTCACATTTGTTGCCAATACGTTGTCATTGACATTCACTTTTGACAAGGACATCAGCATGATTAAGACAGTCTTCAAAAAGAATCGTTGTTTGTACACTATTCATAAAATAACAGAACATTTTGTTATCAGCAATACAAAAATAAAATTTGCTGTTAACAACAAAAGGTGCATTACAGGACTCCTTGACTGGACTATTATGAGAAAAACTGCATTCATTTCTCCGTTTCACTCACATGCCAGACACCCGAGGCTGTGTGGTAGCTCTGACGTACACTGATGGTTCGTTGCAGCGTACTATTAGACTCCCCAACTCTCGCTGTCAGCGTGATCCAGTACTACCAACAGCTTCTACTTGTCCTCTAAGGAAAGTCGTTATCAAAGAGGTGAAAGTCAAGATATGAAAAAACTCATTCCGCAAATACCTCTAGAAAACCAAGCATTCTGCGGAGATACTAACTTGTTTTGGGCTACAGATGAGGAAACAGACAGTGAAAACGGTGGTTATGAGCGAAAAAGAGAGAAATAATGTGTTCTGAGGCGTAAGAGAATCGAATTAATGATTAAATTAAAGTTATTTTTGTTTTAAATAAGTTTATGCTGCTTTCATAACAGTAAACTGTGAAAAAATTAACCTTTGTGTTGTAAGAAGATGTAATTTCGCCGGCCGCGGTGGTCTAGCGGTTCAGGCGCTCAGTCTGGAACCGCGCGACTGCTACGGTCGCAGGTTCGAATCCTGCCTCGGGCATGGGTGTGTGTGATGTCCTTAGGTTAGTAAGGTTTAAGTAGTTCTAAGTTCTAGGGGACTGATGACCACAGATGTTAAGTCCCATAGTGCTCAGAGCCATTTGAACCATTTTGATGTAATTTCTCTAATTTATGTGATCATGTTTTTATAAAATACTTTAATTCGTTTTTATATGCTTCCGGTATTTAAAAAAGTAATATTTCAGAAAGAGTGACAAAATATGTAGTAATTGAAATTTTGAAAAATAGGCAGCATTTTCTACTTTTCTCTAAACTATGTTTATTCGACTACGACTCTTTTAAAAAAGATCGATTCATTTGGTGACAGGTGCGAGCTTTTTACCGGCTACTATATGGCGTAAAGCGACCTGTATTCAGTAGAGCCAAGGAGGCTTTCGGACGAGCCTACACATTTTCGTTTTTATGTATGACGGGATATATGACCTGCTTTTAGCATGTATGGTCTATATGAAGGGTTATTTAAATAGTGGTAAAAGTCCATTTTTGTTAATTTTAAGAATCAGGGTCCTAAAGTTAAATGAGCACTGAAAAATCTGCAATTGAGCTACCAGAAATATTCAAGCATATGGCTTCTTGCTAGAGATGAACCTTTCTTTCTATTTGCTTGGACCATTAATGTCAGAAGTATTATAATCAGAAAAGTGGAGGTAATGGACTTGTACCACTATTGAAATAAGCCCTTCATATTATCCTATGAACATGACAAGCAATTGGTCCATATTGGTTTTAGTGAAAAATAAAAATATTTCTTCGAATAACTTAGCCTCAGAAGAACCATGACATCCTTCAACCGAAACCAGGCATCATTACTAGAGTAAACTGGCAAGTCTCGCTAAAAAAAAAGCAAATAGATTACCTTTTTTAAAATGGTGTGTTTACTTTTGTAAATCATCTTCAGTAAAACACATCTGCATTTTGTACTGCGAAATTCCAGCGGCCCCCTCGGAAACTAAATCTGTTATAACCGCACACGTACAGAACATACGACCAGTTCATTCGGGGAAAATTCTACCTTGTAGTGACGTTCCACATCTCTTCTTTATCTTTTCATGTCTGATTAAGCACCCATCAGACACGTTCTGCAATGTAGCCTCTGTCTGCCCCTACTATATTTCTCCTCTACTCTTATTTCTCGCTTTAATTTAAGTATTTCTGGCTGCGTAGTATTTGCCCAACAAACCTTTTTCTTTCTAGTATGGATTTTCCACAGACTTTTCACCATCCATTGTTTTTAGTATTTTCATCAGCTATACATTTTACCACTTTTTCATTTGGTACTTCATTTGTCCATTTAGTTTTTAACATTTTTCGATAGCACCACATTTTATATGCTTCCAGCTCCTTCCTCTCCGTAATTCTAATGGTCCACTTCTCAGTTCCACACTAAGCTGTGTTGCAGTCGTATACTTTCAGGAACTTCCTTCTCGTCCAAATTAATCTGTGATAGGAGTAGAGTTCCTTTACTGAAGAAAGCTGTCTTCACCTCTTCGGACGTGTCAAATTACTTTCGAAGACTTTCTTGCTTCGGCCACCCTGTAAAGTCTCACTTCCTGAATAGAAAAAGTATTTCACTTCTTCTACCGCGCCGTTTTTTCCTGTATTGACGTTATGCAACCGTTATTCTCCTTTTTAATATTCTTCGACACCATAGTTTTGCTTTGAGTATCGTTCAACCACGCTCATCAGTCAGAATATCTTCTAAGTTTGTTTTACATCGGGTCAAAATCGGTGTAACGTCAGCGAACGTTAACGTTGGTGTTAGTGCCCTCTGCGTTTCTAATAGCCTTCCGAAAGTTTCTTCGACGCGCAAGTTGAACAACTGTGAAGATTCGAAAATATATTTATCTAAATAACGAAAAACTCAATATTATCCATTCATAATATCGAGATTAATAAATCAGTATTGTGTGTCATACTTCGTCAACAGCGACTAGTTCCACAGATCTATTTTCTATGTACTTCTATGGAAAGCATTTTAGATTTAAGTAAACACGGTATACCTCTTATTCTGTGAAACAGTATTAACAAAACGAAAGTTCGCTAAGTTTTCTAATACCATTCTCGTCCACATAAGACTTATAAATAAAAGCCAATGATCATTTCAGACAAGAGAAAAATAAGAGAACAATTTCGTAGATACACGCCGTGAGGATGCGTTGGATCTCCACATTCTACTCGACAAGACGTTTATTGGTGTTGTCAAATACTGCTGGCAGCATTCTTATTTATAGATCTGAGTCGCCCGCCACTGAAAATTGTAATGGAACTGGAAAGTGCTACAGAAGTGAAGAACGTTTAATACTCACTACTTCTGTTGAGAAAGCAATCAGAAGGAACCTACGTCCCATCCAGTTTGGAAATCAAAATATTAAATTGTGTCCTCCATTTAATAAATGTATAGTCTGTAGAGATGAGCTTGGTCACGAACTTGATAGCTTCTCTTGTGAAGGAATTCTGCTGGAGATGTAGGGATTCGTAAGGAGACACATTTTTGCGCTCTCACTAGATTTTTTTTACTAAAAATTAATCGTCAAAAATTACTGAACAGATTAAGAAACTTGTTGCAGCGCAAGCAGAAAGAGCATCATCATCGAAATCATAGACTGAAGTAGTCATTTTGTATGTGCAATCACACCACAGCTCGGTCTCAATGAAGACAAACAAGAAAATAAGAACCTCTTGGTCCCACGCTGTTCAGCTTGACTCAGCAGATCTAAGTCAATTTCAAAAATGCTTAGCTAAAAGTTTTACATATTAGTAAGACATTACTTGCTTTGTTGCAAATTCTATCGCTGGTGAGAGGCTGTTTGATAAAGCTGGCAGCATCACGAAAAAAAAAAAGTATACTGTGCTGCAGCCTCCTAGACTAACTCATAAATATAGGGATAAGTAAATTACATTTGTTAGTTTAAATCGCAATATTTGCTCAAAAATTGCGTAACTATCACTTTCACAAATGAGAAAAATGGTCTTCCGGTAGTAACTAAAAAAATCCACTTTAAAAGAGTATCACATTAATTTTTATCTTAAAAATTTTTGTGAGTGAACCTGTTTTTGGACAGTTAATTTTTTCTTAATATTTAAAACCATTCAGTTTAGTCTATATGAGACTAAGATGTTAAAGAAAATTTTAACCGATGTTAATGCTCGTTTCTTTTGCTAAAGAATGAATTTACTGCTGCCAGCTACGATTTTTCTTTATTTCTTTTCTGTACGATGTGACACGCAGAAAATACATTAAAAGTAATTATTACTTACTAGCAGAAAATGTTATTTTATAACAAAAAACGCTGTTTTTCATTCGCATGCTTTCAGCAACCACTTCTAACAGATAAAATAAAAAATATATTAATGTTGGTGTTTCAGAAAGAAGAACTATCTTTCCCTTAATATTCATGATAATTGTAAGTTTAATGCTATTATCCACCACTACGAATATTCTATATTTCAGGAAACAATGATGGTGCTAAAATGTTTCCTTATAAAAAGTAAACAAATTTCTCTTCAAAAATTGCATCTAAGTCAACATGAACAAATTTGTCGTAGAAAAAATCTAAATAATATTTTTGTTTTTGCAAATAAAAGTTTAAAAAATGAGAATCAATTTTTTCTGTATATGGTAGGTCTGATGCATTGAGGTATCAATATCTTACCTCCGAAATATCTTCAGTATCGTTCTCAATCAGACCATTCGTTGAAAATTCGATGTATAGATATTTCGTAAAATGTTTCCATTGACTGTGGTGCTAAAGTGCAACCCCAGAAACCGCGTTCTTAACACGAAGTTGCCATATTTGACTTTCCAGTTTTATTATTCCCACTTGGTCTTTCCGTGAAATTAGATTACATAAAAAGTCACATGAGGATAAAATCATGAACCGTACTGGTAGAGAAGGATTTCGAATCCGTCTCGATGAATGTAGGTAAGAAGGAGCATTGTCGTGGAGCCAGAATACTTTCTTGCATGCTTATTTTTATGTTTCTGTTTCAACGCACTTTGTACACGGTCACATATCGCTGGGTAACAGGCTGTCACTTGGGTCTAAGCTCTCAGTTGTGTCGCGCTCAGTGCGTCTCGAAAATCATAGCCTTCGCTTCCCACCCTCCGTATTCTTCGGTGTATATCAATCATTGTCAGCACAATAATCTAATCAACAATAGAGGTATTTCGTACAGTAGATTCTTACCTCGTTGCCATCAGACACCTGTTTACCCAATAATCTCACCAGTGAAACCGTATTTTACCACCACGAAAGGCCATTGGAAGAGTTCTCACAGGGGCGATCATCAGCGGCTCACGTGCTGTATGGCACCCGCCATAACCTCCCATTCTGTGCGAATGTCTTCATTAGATAGTGGCATTCATACACATTGGGCATAACGATTTATGAAATGTATTTCAATATTTTGACCTCTGTGAGTCGTCGAGGCTCTAGCCCAGTGAAAGAAGGAAAATTATGGAAGAAATTTCGTAGTCGTAAATTTGTACACAATGCTAGGGAGGAGTGTCTTAACATACCGGAAGTCCTGACCGGTGAAGTGTGAGCGTAGAAGTGGCGGGCAGGGGGTTTAAAGATCAATCTTCTGTTTTTCGCGAATAAGTCGAAAACCGCGTCTTCTGGCGATATTTCATTGTACAAAACTAGTGCACTAAATTTCCTACGAATGAAGTCCTATTTATTTTTTCTTCTCTAAGACAAACGGTTTCCACGGTGCAGTGGATGGAAAAATCGCAGATTATCAAAGTATAATTTTAACGAGAGGCTGAGAATACAGCTACGGTTGTAAAGTTCTTTTATTGTCACACGACCGGTTTCGGGCTCTTATACGACCATCTTCAGGTGTCATAACTTTGTGCTGTGACCGCCGGGCGCTGCGGTGGACGTGTAAAAGGCGCGGTGTGCTACCTACGACCGCAGAGCATTTTAACGGTATAAAATTAATGTTCATCTTCAAATGAACTCGGTTAAATCAGATATTAAATTGAGTGTCACGAGTAAGTGCAGTAGAGCGGTGTTACGGGATAAATAGCGTTCTGTGGATGTAACGCGGTGAAGGGAGGGAAAGGGGGTAGGATGTAACGAGTAGAAAAGCATGAGGATTGGTAAGTCGCCGGATTGTGTCCATCCTTCATTGATCTGCAAAATGAAAGTCGAGCAGGTGATCCATACTCTGTCTCAATATGTCAGAAGAAGCAACTACAAGGTGTTTCACAAAGCTATACCGACATGACTGGGAAGGGGTGAGGGATTTAATTTCCCACAGAATGCGTTAACGCTACATGGAATGCAGATATATAATAATAATAATAATTCTAACGCAAGTAACGCGTATGGATAGAATCTGCGTAAATCTCTGCACACTTTTCTACACTGCTAGAGTGGAAACTGATTGTTGGTCACCCTGCATTACTGTAGCGCTGTTCCGAGAAAGGCAATCTCCCCCACCAAGAGCGCTGCTCATCCTTCATTTTCCAGATAGACTGTGATAAGCCAAAACATTACGGCCAGTCTCCACGGCGACGTTGGATGCGTGGCGTTGCTGCCACGTGACTCGGTAACAAAAGGATGTAAGCAAGGAAAAGCATGGAGGGGCATCAAGGGCTGCAAAAGGGAAAATCCATTGAAATAAGCAACACTGGCAAAGGGCGCATTTTAGTTATGCAGAAGCCGTGAACAAGTATCTCGAAAATGACGAAGCTGCTACTGTGGGCAGAATCTACAAAAAGCGGTATAAGGACAGCGAAACTACCAGCAGGCTCTAAATGGTTGGACGTGCACGACTCTTGACTGGTGAGGTTCGGAGGCTTGTCTGGTCTGTAAAGTAGCATAGATGGTGATCTGTGGCATCTCTGCCGAAAGACCACAATGCTTGTGCATTCACACTTGTTTCGAAACACACCGTTCATCGTACATTGTTGTACATGGTGCTCCGGAGCAGACCACCCTTACGTGTTCACTTGATGACTCAACGTCATCGTCAATTACGATGGCAACGGGCACGAGGCCATCGGGATTCGACCGTTGATCAGTGGAAAGGTGTCGGCTCTTCGGATGAAACACATTTTTCCTACACTAGGTCGATGGTCGTCTCTAAAAACGCCGTCATCGAGCTGAACCGCGGCTCGAAACGTGCAGCGCACCACGCACGCAGGCTGGTGGTGACGGTATTATGCTGTGGGAGACTTTCTACTGCGTTTGCACGGGACCTGTGATGGTAATCGAAGATACGCTGACAGCAGCGAACCACCTGCATCCCTGCGTGCTTGATGTCTTCCTGGACGGCTGGTTCAAATGCTTCAAATGTCCCTGAGCACTATGGGACTTAACATCTATGGTCATCAGTCTCCTATAACTTAGAACTACTTAAACCTAACTAACCTAAGGACATCACATAACACCCAGCCATCACGAGGCAGAGAAAATCCCTGACCCCGCCGGGAATCGAACCCGGGAACCCGGGCGCTGGAAGCGAGAACGCTACCGCACGACCACGAGCTGCGGACTCCTCGACGGCGATGTTATCTTTCAACGATATAACAGTCCGTGTCTCGGAGACAGAACCGTGCTACAGTGGTCTGAGGAGCATTATAGTCAACTCACGTTGATGTTTCTGCGACCACGTTCGTGAGATGTAAATCCTATGCAACCCATTTGGGTCGCTATCGGGCGCCACCATCGCGTACGCAAATCAGCGGTCCTTTATTTAAACGAACTACATGACCCGTGCGTAGACAGGTAATGCCACCTACCTCCACAAACTGTCGGATACACGAGCAACAGAATCAGTGATGTATTTCGTTGCACAGACGGACAAACTAGCTATTAAGCAGTTGGTCATAACAAGTTTTGGATCAACAGTGTACCCCCGCAGCATTTCCTGCCCAGTTCTCTTACGTGAGCTCGAGTTTGTATAGTGGAGTTATTTTCAGTTTATTGTGAAAGTACTTTTTGCAAGTCTTTAGTGAACTATAATGAGAAATACGTTCCTGCAAATATTGGCTACGAAGAGTTAAACTTTGTAAATGTAATGTTGTCAGTGATCTATGCAATGTCGGTGGGAAAAGGATTGCATTGGCAAATGTCACACGTTGCTCTTGTCTATCGTTGACAGCCTATTGTAAAGCCAAGTAATTGTTCTGTCGTCACTTCGTGCTGATTTAATGAATGAGCAGAATATCGGTGCAGTTCCCTCGCTACTAACTGTGTTACTGGCACGTAGGATAAATCTTGTACATTCACGAATCTTCCAAGGTGGGAGTGAATACGTCTGATGCAATGGCACTTAACATGTTGATGTCTAGAACAGTAATCTACTGTAAGCACTGTTGAAAAATGTGAAAGTCTATAATAGCTAGGTCACCTAACCTCTGTTGCAGAGGGATGTAGTTTGAAGCCTGTGGGTCTCCTCAGATGTTGGGAGAGCTGAGGTTGGGGCATTGCATTCGACACCCCTCATGACCTGGAAAATATTACAGAAAGTGATAGTGGACACTATCAAATCGGCATTGTCCAATACATATTGATAGGTCGTAAGATTTGAGACAGGCTCTTCAATGCAGTAGATTGCTGACAGCTCCAACTCTTGAATTTTTTACTTTTTGTTTGAGTCATGAGAATTCTGACTGGTTTCATGCGGCCCACACGAATTTCTCTCCTGTGCCAACCTCTTTATCTCAGAGTAACACTTGAACGTACGTCCTCAATACAGAATAGCTCATTTAACTACTCCAAATAAGTATACCTGCTGGCCTGGGTGGCCGAGCGGTTCTAGGCGCTACAGTCTGGAACCGCGCGATCGCAGCGGTCGCAGGTTCGAATCCTGCCTCGGGCATGGATCTGTGTTATGTCCATAGGTTAGTTAGGTTTAAGTAGTTCTAAGTTTTGGGGGACTGATGACCTCAGAAGTTAAGTCCCATAGTGCTCAGAGCCATTTAAGTATACCTACTCACTCAGTAAACCGTAAATATATCCACTATATAAACTTGAGCTCAACGCTGTCATTATGTGTACTCACTTAACGGAACTAGACAGGAAATCATAAAGAGGTATAGTCTGTCTGCAAAATATAAATCGAGCAGCGCTGGTGGTGGGGAAGGTTGCCTTTCCCGGGAGAATGCCACAGTTACCGCAGAGGATGACAGAATGAGTTTCTCCTTTGCAGTGCAGAACAGTGTGCAGAGATTCAAGTAGTTCTGTCCATATTCTTTTCTTCTGTTAGTGTTATTAGTAACTCATATCTGCATTCCACGTAGTGTGAACGCATTTTGTGGGAAATAAACACTTGCTGGGTAAGCCGGAACACCGCGCCGGCAGTGATTCATAGAGCTTGCTGTAGAGGGCAGGCATAATTTATCCCACAGTTGCTTCTTGTGACGTAGCGTGGTGGACAGAGTGGAGAATTGCCTGCCCGATCTTCATTTTGCGGATCTAAGAAGTAGAGAGACGCGCGAACACAATCTGGCGACTAATCTTACCTCGCGCTTCTACCTCACACATCGCCCCTTCATTCCGTCTCACACCTGGAACACAGTTTATCACTTAATACGGCTCTACTGCACTTAGACTTATGTAGATTTTTAATGGTTGTTCTACCCCACTATATTTAAAGATAAACATTAATTAATGCCGTTCAAATGATACAGGGTTTTTTCCATCCCTTGTAACCCAGAAAGTATTAGTCCTAGAAAAAAAATAAATAGCACCTTCTTTGTACGAGATTTAATGTAGTTTGATTTCGTACTGGTAATCATTTCTACTAGAAGCTATGATTTTCGA
The DNA here is from genome assembly GCF_023897955.1 of Schistocerca gregaria. Taxonomy (NCBI): domain Eukaryota; kingdom Metazoa; phylum Arthropoda; class Insecta; order Orthoptera; family Acrididae; genus Schistocerca; species Schistocerca gregaria. Next base: position 300,063,561 of record NC_064922.1, on the reverse strand, counting down.
GTTATTCAAAAAAACATAAAAATGTTACCTTTGAACTCCCCAGCCCGCACCCCACTGCAACACTCACATCGTGCCGATCGGGATTTTTAGTATGTAGCTCTTGACACTCCATCCTAGCATTGTCCTAAAATCTGCGATTACATGATTTTCCCGCCAATCATTGTTTACTGTTTTCTTCGATTGGGCTATACCATGATAAATACTCTCCGATATCTTAACACATGTGCTATGCTGCCCAATAGACTGTTCATTCAATTCAACAGTTCGTGCAACAGATCCACACATCCATAGAGGACAGCAGCGTCTACAGCTAACAATATCACTGAAACCTTTACATTTGTTGTTTATATCCTTTACTGGTTCTTCGATAGACAGCATAAAATCTTGAAAGTTCGGCGCTTGTCAACGTTTATAAATTACTGTGTTTTGTCGAAGCACAATATTTATTTTCATCCATTTTTGTGAAACGTTGCATGCTGCTCATTTAGGATGATTACCGAGTAACAAACGTTGTTGCTTCTTGTCTAGAGTTTAAACAGAGCTGCTACAATCCAAAAACCAAGAACTAAGTGATGTAATTGTAAATGATGTTTTTCACAAAATTATTAAGTGGTTCTCAACAAACGGACTCTCTTTAAATTTTGATAAAACACAGTATATACTGTTCCGTACAGTAAATGGCACAACCCCAGTAATAAATATAGACTTTGAACAGAAGTCTGTAGCTAAGGTAGAATTTTCAAAATTTTTAGATGTGTCCATTGATGAGACGTTAAACTGGAAGCAACACATTGATGGTCTGCTGAAACGTCTGAGTTCAGCTACGTATGCTATTAGGGTTATTGCAAATTTTGGTGATAAGAATCTAAGTAAATTAGCTTACTATGCCTACTTTCATTCACTGCTTTCGTATGGCATCATATTCTGGGGTAATTAATCGTTGAGTAGAAAAGTATTCATTGCTCAAAAACGTGTGATCAGAATAACTGCTGGAGCCCACCCACGGTCATCCTGCAGACATCTATTTAAGGATCCAGGGAGCCTCACAGTAACCTCACAGTATGTATATTCACTTATGAAATTTGTTGTTAGTAATCCAACCCAGTTCAAAAGTAATAGCAGTGTGCATAGCTATAACACCAGGAGGAAGGATGATCTTCACTATGCAGGGTTAAATCTGACTTTGGCACAGAAGGGGGTAAATTATGCTGCCACAAAAGTCTTTGGTCAGCCACCAAACAGCATCAAAAGCCTGACAGATAGTCAACCAACATTTAAAAATAAATTAAAAGAATTTCTAGATGACAACTCCTTCTATTCATTGGCTGAATTTTTAGATATAAATTAAGGGAGGGAAAAAAAAAACTAACTTAAACATTAGTGTCATGCAATATTTTGAGTAACGTAATATCATGTACAGACATCTTTCATTGACCTGCCACGTTCCACATCACGTTCCACGAAGTGTCGTATTCATGATCTATGGAACAAGTATTAATCTAATCTAATCTAATCTAATCTAAGGCTTACCAGTCCACCCAGAACCACATTTCATTGTTCTATCACACCAGCTTTCCCTCCAGAACGTTGCTGATGATCGTAATCCAGAATACATTTCAACTTTCATAATGATTAAATAGTGTTACCACGAGAAAAGTTATTACATACATAAAATCTTTCATAAAGAAGTACGTGAGGTATTTTTCAATGAAACTGGACGATGTTCACACACGATGTATATCATTTATGAATACGTAGTTACGTCATTAAAATAAAAATAATTCGGTTACAACTACATAACATTATTTTTAGCTACTTGTTCATTATGTTTCCAGTCATAAATAATTATTAGCTGCGTGAGAAAAACTGTAGGTGAAAAACCAAACATGATAGGGTATACAGTAAGGTAGGAAATTATTCCCAGGATTTTTCGTTGTATTTTGAAAACATATCTTCCGAGAATAATTCTGTCTTGACTGTTCGAAACAATAGTCACAAAATTTCACAGCGACATCAATTATAACTCAATGTAATTTCTATGTACGGTCTGTTTCACAGCTCAACAGTACGTGGTCACGTACGTACTGCTTAACTTTCTTAAAAGAAGGGGCTCCGGAACTACATATCGGATCTTTCAGACGTAGATAGCGTACGTGATTTTATAATTTAGTTGCCACATTCAGGTCTGGTTCATGAGGCTGATACTGATAATACGAAATGTGAAAGTGGCGGGTGTTCTCCAAAGTAGTGTAACAAGAGCACTAACGTTCTCGCCACGCGGGATTAGCTGAGCGGTCTATGGGCGTTGCAGTCATGGACTCTATGGCTGGTCCCGGCGGAGGTTCGAGTCCTCCCTCGGGCAAGGGTGTGTGTGTTTGTCCTTACGATGATTTAGGTTGAATAGTGTGTAAGCTTACGGACTGATGACCTTAGCAGTTCAGTCCCATAAGATTTCACACACAACGTTCTCAATAGACTTAAACGATTTTTCAGTGAGGGTCAACATCACCCCGCGATTGTTTGCTATAGATGGTGTTGTGTACAAAGAAGTATCAAAGCCCGATTATTTTAAGGTAAAGTAGAACGAATTTAACAGTATTTTCTATTGATGTCCCAAAGTTAGCTTTATTTAAAATGATATAAGTGTATAACAAAAAGAAAGAAAACGATATTGTAAGATGGAACTTCTGGAACAAGTCACATCGTGTAAATGTTAGAGATAAGACCACTAGTCGTTGGGAAGGTGAATGAAAGACAGATTAGTTGGTAGTGCAGTGGTGCTCACATTAAGTCGGACCCAAAAATCCCTTATTGTTTTCAACTTCCCCAGTGGGAAGAAGTGTTAAGGTACAAAAGAAAGGAAACACCGCGAGAAATTCATGCTTGAATATAAATACAGGTACTAGTCAAGACTGCAGGTTGCGCTGTTATATTTGACCACGAACGGTACCTGTGAAACGTCTTCAATACGTGCTCGGAACAGTTCTCTGTAGTTGTGAGAGCTAAGCAAAATCGAACTTAACTAAATTGTTGAAGCTCGTATGGTGTGTTCTTCGGTAACCAAAGCAGCAGAAGTGTTTGATGTTTCAAGGCCCCTGTTCACACAGCTCGCGTCGTCCAAAACTGATTTTGTGATCACGAGGACGAACGGTCGCATCTTCCCTGGCCACCACAATCAACGGATCTCAGTTTTATTGAGTCTTTGTGGTCTACTTTCGACAGATGTTTGTGTGATCGCTGTCGACCTGTATGTATCATCGTTATCTGAAGGATGCCACAATTGTACAAGATTCCTTGGAAAACCACTCAGAACCTGTGCTTATCCATTCTGAGACGACTGGAGGTTGTTTTGAACGCCAACGGGTTTCCTATACCGTATTAGGAACGTTAATGTGTTGTGTTTGTTTCGTTCCGGTATTTCTGTCCTTCCTCTATGTTCAATAATTGTTACCGAATACAGTCATACACTCTAAATACACAAAATCAAAATCTAACAAATAAAACCTAATTTGCCGTCCTCGTCTTTTCCGGTACACTATTAATTTCGATGCTTGAACTTGAGCAGCTATATCTAATAAACGATTGATGCATTCTATCTGACATGCACACTAACATTGCCACTACATTTGTTGTTTGACACTTATTATCAGTTTTTAAACGTCATATCGTAATAAACATAACACCTTCCTTCGCAGATCAGTGTGCAAACCCTATTTTGTAGGACGTTTTTAGAGAAGTCCTCCCGATCGGTGCCGAAAAAAGTTTTGTCGCGATCATAGCTCGTAAAAAGAGATGCATCTATGGTTCATATGACTGACTCACACTCGGAAGAAACCAAATTTTAACTCCCGTCTGAGATCTTTATTTAGGTGTCTATGGTTTTCCTATAAGAGTTCAGGGGAATTCCAGATTGGTTCCAAAAAATGCAAGTTATATTCTAACCTACTTCTTTCCTCCCCTTATGAAATTGTAGTTTCCGTCATCTAATACAACATGTTTAAAATATTTACCAAGTATTGTTGTTTGACTGTAAAACACGCTTACCAGTGGACTGACGATTCTCTCAAAGTGTGGCTTTTCTAGGGAATGATTATTCAACAACTATATGTTGTTGGATAGCTACTCCCCACAAGTTTGCCTGAACGTGAAGTGTGCGTGGCTTCAGTACGTCAAGTTTAAATAAACTGATTTAACTTTTTCCGCTTCATCTACTGCTTCTATCCTTATATTTACTTTCCAAAATTTTCTGGTTCAGGTGAATTTAACGATAAACAGGGAAGAACTGGGAGCGTGATTTACTAAGCGGGCAGCGTCTGACATCTGTTGGCTGCGCGCGGCACTACAAGTGAAGGCGGGAGCAGAGACCTCTGGTGAAAATACGGCGAACCACTGCGAGTGTTTCACTAATGTACCAACTGGCCGCTAGATGCCCTCAGCCTCATTTTTGCTCTCCTCCGCGACGATACATGAATTCGGGGCGGGAAGCTAAACATTTCGATGACATTGGGTTCTTTCTTTCAACTTAACTTTCGCTACTAAATCAGTCATACTGCGTCTGCATCCTAATGTAAATAACTGAAATTTGTTTAACAACAGGGTAGCGTATTTAGAAAATTATTTTTTATTTAATAAAAATGATTCATTAACGTAGATCAGCGTAAACTCACAAAATTCGGGTGATAAATTATAGTACAAAAATACATGTACCTCGCTCAATTTTGTTTACTTTCGCTCCAGATCAAGTTCAAAAAGCAATTCGCAAAGTAGAAATGAAATGACCCAAATTGGGATTATTCTTCACATTATACTTCGAACGGGGAACTTGCTGAAAAATTTTATCTTAAAATTTATATACAATATTCATTACTATCCTCTTCTCCAACAAAAATCTTCATGTAAAAGAGTACTGGAACGTGAAACAAAGTACGTGATATAAATACAATATTTTGATTTGAGGTTGGTGCCTTCTGTTTGCATATAGACTGAACTAATAATGTGCCACCTTCGATATAACTAGCCTCTGGGCACTTAATCGTACATTCTGAGATACACTTGACAGACATGAAATCAGTGAGAGCCAAGACTACTGTGATGTAGGCCTGCCTGATATACTCTTCAATAATAGCTGTCAGTACAACCGTTCCTAATAGTTGGCTGCATTCGGTTTACAAGTTCCTCATATCAAAGCGAGTAAAAAAGTATTTATAAGCACACTATTTGGCTCTTCGTCTTGCTTTTCCTCCCGGTACTGCAACACTGCTAATATTTATTGGCAGTACAAGGAATTCAGTATAAACATAACAATGGGTAAATAGTTATTTGTTAGGAAGTATGACGGAAAAAGTCATTTGTCTGTGCAAAGAAATAGCTGCTGGCGTACAAAAGACAAGTATGGCGTATCGGAGATACCAACTAATTCCACTGGATCTTTCTTAAACAAGCTGTAAGCTTTTCAAAGTTAGTAATTTTATAGAAATAATACTTTTTTCACTGCTTATGGAAAACATGTAAAAAATACGACTTCTTGTAGGCAATAAAACGGCAAAGGACTGTTCGTTGAATCGTTTTCGAAAACAGTTCAGTCCTGTGCTGGGATGATATATCTCGTGTCCTAAAACACTGGTATTAAAATGTATACTTGTTCCTTACCCGATAGTCATAGTTTAATAACATCGTCTGTCTCCTCTTGTTCTCTGTTTATGGCTTTACATTTGAAAAGAGAAGCAATTCTGGAAGCAACAGTTTAGAAAATTCAGGAGGCATCCATAGGATCGGTCGAGATAGAAAAATAGTCAGTGTGAAGCGGTGTAACGTGTAAGGTAAAGGCCTAAGATGCACGAAAAAACCAGCAATACAGAATACGTACAAGAACCAAGGGGAACAATAAGAATTGTACAGGGAGAGAAAATCACTCCTGTTAAAAGAGACATACGACAGGAATTCAGTCTCCATTCTCTGCTCTTCAGCACATGTCTGTATCTGTATCTGTATCCTGTTAAAAGAGACATAAGACAGGAATTCAGTCTCCATTCTCTGCTCTTCAGCACATGTCTGTATCTGTATCTGTATCCTGTTAAAAGAGACATAAGACAGGAATTCATTCTCCCTTCTCTACTCTTCAGCGTATGTCTATATCTGTATCTTCAGCTATGCTACGCATGCCATCTTACTGTGTGGTGGAGAGCAGCTTGTGTGCTATTGTCACTTCCTGTTCCAGTCGCGAATGGTCCACGGAAAGAAGGATTGTTCGTAAACCTCCATGTACGTAGGTAGAAGCAATACATTGGTTGATTCTTCTATAAACCCACTCTTTCGGAATTTTAATAGTAAATTTAGCCGTAATGCAGAACGTCTCTTGGCAGCGTCTGCCAATGGAGTTGGTTGAGGATCTACGCGACGGTTTCGTCCTTACTAAGCGAATTCGTAAAGAAACAGGCTGCTCTTTTTGGATTTTCTCTTCTTCCTTTATCAATCCTATCTAATAATAATCCCAGGCTGGCTTGCAACGTTGCAATATTGATCGGACAAAGGTTTTGGAAACTACGTCTTTTGTGGGTGTACTACACTTCCTGCTTTCTGATGATTTTACCAATTGCCTGGCATCTGCCTTATCTACGATTAGTTTTATGCGGTCTTCCCACTTCAAATCGCTACGTACACATTCTCCAGATATTTTACGGATGTGAATATCTCCACTGACTGTTCAGCATTCGTCTAATCATACAATAATGTTTATGCGCAATACCTTACATTTTTTTATGTTGTGGGTCAGCTACCAATCCCTGCTGAAAGCGTAAACTTTCTATAGGGTTCCTGCATACTCTACGGGCCTTCCTACATTTCAGTACACTTTAAAGCGTTACAACTTCTCTGTGAACAACAGCTACGTCCGCGAAAAGCCTAATGGAAAGTCTGACGTTATTTACAAGACTATTTACGAGGGTAATCCCAAAAGTAAGGTCTCTTTTTTTGTAAGTACATAGACCAGTTTATTTTTGCAATGGTTTACATCAGATTACAGCTTGAACATTTAGCTATTTTCCGACATAATCACCATTTCTGTCGATGCATATTTGTAGACGCTGTGGCAGTTTTTCTATGCCCATGTTATACCAGCTGGCCGCCATTCTCTTCAGAAAGTTATGAACTTCTTCTTTCACCTCGTCGTCGGAGCTGAATCGCTTTCCGGCGAAATGTTCTTTTAATCTAGGGAACAGGTGATAGTCACTGGGCGCCAAGTCAGTAGGGTGGGTGGGTGATTATGTCCCACTGAAACTACTGCCGTAGAGCAACGGTTTGCCGAGCGATGTGTGGGCGAGCGTTGCCGTGGAGAATGTTTACGCCCTTGCTCAACACTCCCCTTCTCCGGCTCTGAACTGCCCGTTTGAGTTTTTCCAGGGTCTCACAGTATCTGTCAGCGTTAATTGTGGTCCCAGCGATTCAGCTCCGATGACGAGGTGAAAGAAGAGGTTCATATCTTTCTGAACAGCATGGCGGCGATCTGGTATGACATGGGCATACAAAAACTGCCACAGCGTCTACAGAAATGCATTGACAGACATGGTGATTATGTCGAAAAATAGCGAAATGTTCAAGTTGTGATCTGATGTAAACCACTGTAGAAATAAACAGGTGTATGTACTTATGTAAAGATAGGAGACCTCACTTTTGGGATTAGCCTCGTATATTACATTGTGAAAAGCAATGGTCGTGTAATACTCCTTATGGGTTCAATAGAATCTACATTTACTTCTAAAAATTTCTCACCTTTGTAAATATCATGCTGTGTTCTATTTTCTAGAAATCCAATCTCAAGGCTGATCTGGTATTTTGTTCGCTTCTATTTCATTAGAGAGTGTTATGGGACTGCTTTTCGGAATGAGCCAGAAACATCTGCAAATGCACCATATTCAAATTAGAGACCCCTTCATCCACCTTAGGCAACGGCCTTGCCGCAGTGGATACACCGGTTCACGTGAGATCACAGAAGGTAAGCGCTGTCGGGCGTGGCCAGCAATCGGATGGGTGACCATCCGGGCTGCCATGCGCTTGGCCTTTTTCGGGGAGCACTCAGCCTCGTGATGCCAATTGAGGAGCTACTCGACCGAATAGTAACGGCTGCGGTCAAAGAAAACCAGCATAACGACCGGGAGAGCGGTGTGCTGACCAAACGCTTCTCCTATCCGCATCCTTAGCTAAGGATACCACTACAGTCGGATGCTCGCAATGGACCACTTGTGATCTGAAGACGGAGTGCTTTTGCTCGTCCAGCTTAGCTATTCGCCTTAAATGTTCGAATGAACGTTACTTGCAGGAATATAAAATTCAATTTGCATGATAGTAAGAAGTAGGAAAAGGCTTTGCAAACAAACTGGACGAGACGGCCAATGACCCGAGCGCCAGAATGGCCAGACACCCCGTTGCGCTTCTTCAGAAAAGGGCTGGCGAGGAGCGGTGGTCGCACAGTGATCAAGGACAGGCAGGGCTGTTTGTGGCGCTTTGCGGTGCTGGCAGGAGTCCGTAAGGGAAAGAATTCCCAGGAGTGGCAGCTTGTGAAAACCAGCCGGTGCTACTGCAGACCGAGGCCGCTGTCACAGTACAGTGAGACAGAACTGCTTCAGCGTGAGATATAGGGAGATTCATATAGATTTACAACTTAAATATTTTAGAGCTTCGCTGTAACGATTTATCTTGCAAGTCATGAAAAGTTTGCTTCCAAACACCACGACAAGTAAGAGGCAGTATCTTCTGTAATTTAGTGTGTTGCCTTCAACAGTTCTATCCTTTACTAAATCATTTCATGACGATCACTCAGTACTTACACGATTTATTGTCATTCTTTCTGTGGTCACCCACGTCAGAGTAACAGATTAGATTTCTCATAAATTGTCTTAAGGGGGTATAGCGACAGGACGCCTTTACAGAAAGCTATTGAGAATTTAATATCCTTGTCCTAATTAAAGAAAATTAAAAGGTTACTGTCGTTTAAGCATATCTGTCCTAATTATTGAGAAATAAAATCTAACGGAGAAAAATAAGTACCTTTTTATCAAAAATTTATTAACAAGAAAACATATTTACAGTGCCAGCGCGGAACTGTGTCGAACGTCTTCAGGAAGTCAAGGTACACGACCCCAACTAAAAGGCCAGTGTCTACCGCTTTCTGGTTCTCGTGGACGATGAGAGTGAGCTGGGTTTCACGTGATCGTTCTTTTCGGAACTCATGTTGATTCCTACAGAGGAGAGTTACTGTCTCCAGAAATGTCATAACACAAGAGCATAAACATGTTCCAATACTCTACAACAAACCGGCGTCAAAGAAATATGCCCATAGTTTCGTGTATCTGTTCGTCTCACCTCTCTGGCAACATATGATACACCGCAGCTCTAAGAGGAACGACTTCTTTCTCATACTCAGTGTAGAACAGCACTGGTATGGCATCAGCTCTGGTGGACTTTCCTCTGCTGAGCAGTTTTTCCCGCCACCAATACTTCACTTGCGACAAACTTTTCATCTCAGAGCAGCTCTTGCAACGTAGATCCTCAATTATTTGCTGGATATATCCCTGTCTCCCTCTACAGTTTATAGCAACCGCTGCCCATGCTACCATGCAAGTTATTTCCTCGTGCATTAGCAAATGTCCTATCATTCTGTTCCTTCCAGTCGGTGTATTCTTTCTATACTTTTCCTTTGCTTTCTGGAGAAAGAAGAGTCTCGAAGAAATTGAGATGTGTTAATACAGAAAAATGTTGAACATTAGGTGGACGGATAAGGTAAGGTAAGGAATGAAGAGGTGCACCGAGGAATCGGCGAGGAAAGGAATATATGGAAAACACGACAAGACGAAGGCAGGAAGACATTAGCCCCGACGTCTCCCAGTAGAGTGGTACTATGTGAGCCGACAGGCCCTCGCTATGAGGAGCCGTAAAGCTGTCAAACTGGACGGAGATTATGTTCAAAACTAGGATTTTATAGCCAAAAGTTGTATATCTGCGCGCCGACCGGGGTGGCCGAGCAGTTCTAGGCCCTATAGTCTGGAACGACGGTACCGCTACGGTCGCAGGTTCGAATCCTGCCTCGGACATGGATCTACATCTACATTTATACTCCGCAACCTATCCAACGGTGTGTGGCGGAGGGCACTTTACGTGCCACTGTCATTACCTACCTTTTCTGTTCCAGTCGCGTATGGTTCGCGGGAAGAACGACTGTCTGAAAGCCTCCGTGGGCGCTCGAATCTAATTTTACATTCGTGATCTCCTCGGGGGAAGCAGTATATTCGATATCTCAACCAGAAACGCATCCTCTCGAAACCTGGTGAGCAAGCTACACCGCGATGCAGAACGCCTCTCTTGCAGTCTGCCACTTGAGTTTGCTAAACATCTCCGTAACGCTATCACGCTTACCAAATAACCCTGTGACGAAACGCGCCGCTCTCCTTTGGATCTTCTCTACCTCCTCCGTCAACCCGATTTGGTACCGATCCCACACTGATGAGCAATACTCAAGTATAGGTCGAACGAGTGTTTTGTAACCCACCTCCTTTGTTGATGGACTACGTTTTCTAAAGACTCTCCCAATGAATCTCAACATGATACCCGCCTTACCAACAATTCATTTTATATGGTCATTCCATTTCAAATCGTTCCGCACGCATACTCCCAGATATTTTACAGAACTAACTGCTACCAGTGTTTGTTCCGCTATCATATAATCATACAATAAAGGATCATTCTTTCTATGTATTCGCAATACATTACATTTGTCTATGTTAAGGGCCAGTTGCCACTTCCTGCACCAAGTGCCTATCCGCTGCAGATCTTCCTGCATTTCGCTACAATTTTATAATGCTGCAACTTCTCTGTATACTACTGCATCATCCTCGAAAGGCCGCATGGAACTTCCGACACTATCTACTAAGTCATTTATATATATTGTGAAAAGCAATGGTCCCATAACACTCCCCTGTGGTACGCCAGAGGTTACTTTAACGTCTGTAGACGTCTCTCCATTGTGTTCTGTTTGCTAAAAACTCTTCAGTCCAGCCACACAGCTGATCTGATATTCCGTAGGCTCTTACTTTGTTTATCAGGCGACAGTGCGGAACTATATCGAATACCTTCCGGAAGTCTAGGAAAATGCATCTACCTGGGAGCATGTATCTAATATTTTCTGGGTCTCATGAACAAATAAAGCGAGTTGGGTCTCACACGATCGCTGTTTCCGTAATCCATTTTGATTCCTAAGAGTAGATTCTGGGTTTCCAAAAACGACATGATACTCGAGCAAAAAACATGTTCTAAAATTTTAAAATGTGTGTGATGTCCTTAGGTTAGTTAGGTTTAAGTAGTTCTAAGTTCTAGGGGACTGATGACCTCAGCAGTTAAGTCCCATAGTGCTCAGAGCCATTTGAACCATTTTGTATATATGGTGTAGCCGGATATCGGTATGTTGGTGAATGCAGGTTTGGCACGGAGAACGAAAGGCAACAGACAGGCTGCGGGTAGACAATAGACCAGGACAAGAGCAAACAACTTCACGACAACGAGGTGCTACGCAAAGCAGTTGCCACAATGATGATAATAAAAAAAGAGCGACTGTGATACAAATCCAAGATGCAACCTGAGAGAGTAGTCTGGTGGCACACAGGATGACAATGCAACAGTTCTAGTGCAGCTGCGATTTATCCGTGGGTGTCAAGCCCTCTGTGGGCTTCAAAGATCTCACTTCTGTGGCAGGCGTTAAACCTCTTTGGCGCTCGATACAGTAAAAGGGTAGGGAATAATGGGTCAAATGGATCCCAGAATGAAACCAACTTACCTCGAAAAAAAAGTATTGCATTACTTATTGAAGGCCCTTTCTGTTATATACACTCCTGGAAATTGAAATAAGAACACCGTGAATTCATTGTCCCAGGAAGGGGAAACTTTATTGACACATTCCTGGGGTCAGATACATCACATGATCACACTGACAGAACCACAGGCACATAGACACAGGCAACAGAGCATGCACAATGTCGGCACTAGTACAGTGTATATCCACCTTTCGCAGCAATGCAGGCTGCTATTCTCCCATGGAGACGACCGTAGAGATGCTGGATGTAGTCCTGTGGAACGGCTTGCCATGCCATTTCTACCTGGCGCCTCAGTTGGACCAGCGTTCGTGCTGGACGTGCAGACCGCGTGAGACGACGCTTCATCCAGTCCCAAACATGCTCAATGGGGGACAGATCCGGAGATCTTGCTGGCCAGGGTAGTTGACTTACACCTTCTAGAGCACGTTGGGTGGCACGGGATACATGCGGACGTGCAATGTCCTGTTGGAACAGCAAGTTCCCTTGCCGGTCTAGGAATGGTAGAACGATGGGTTCGATGACGGTTTGGATTTACCGTGCACTATTCAGTGTCCCCTCGACGATCACCAGAGGTGTACGGCCAGTGTAGGAGATCGCTCCCCACACCATGATGGCGGGTGTTGGCCCTGTGTTGCTCGGTCGTATGGAGTCCTGATTGTGGCGCTCACCTGCACGGCGCCAAACACGCATACGACCATCATTGGCACCAAGGCAGAAGCGACTCTCATCGCTGAAGACGACACGTCTCCATTCGTCCCTCCATTCAGGCCTGTCGCGACACCACTGGAGGCGGGCTGCACGATGTTGGGGCGTGAGCGGAAGACGGCCTAACGGTGTGCGGGACCGTAGCCCAGCTTCATGGAGACGGTTGCGAATGGTCCTCGCCGATACCCCAGGAGCAACAGTGTCCCTAATTTGCTGGGAAGTGGCGGTGCGGTCCCCTACGGCACTGCGTAGGATCCTACGGTCTTGGCGTGCATCCGTGCGTCGCTGCGGTCTGGTCCCAGGTCGACGGGCACGTGCACCTTCCGCCGACCACTGGCGACAACATCGATGTACTGTGGAGACCTCACGCCCCACGTGTTGAGCAATTGGGCGGTACGTCCACCCGGCCTCCCGCATGCCCACTATACGCCCTCGCTCAAAGTCCGTCAACTGCACCTACGGTTCACGTCCACGCTGTCGCGGCATGCTGCCAGTGTTAAAGACTGCGATGGAGCTCCGTATGGCACGGCAAACTGGCTGACACTGACGGCGGCGGTGCACAAATGCTGCGCAGCTAGCGCCATTCGACGGCCAACACCGCGGTTCCTGGTGTGTCCGCTGTGCCGTGCGTGTGATCATTGCTTGTACAGGCCTCTCGCAGTGTCCGGAGCAAGTATGGTGGGTCTGACACACCGGTGTCAATGTGTTCTTTTTTCCATTTCCAGGAGTGTATATATGAGTGCTGTGTCATCTCCGACAGAACAGACGCCACTCCAATACACACACATTTCTGAAAAAGAGAGGGATGGCTCCTCAACATTTGTTTTTGTGTGTAACAACGAATATTGTCCGCACTCCTGTGGGAATCGGTATTTCAAGTAGTGAGTTTAATGGACGAGGGATCCTGCATTGCACAGAGTGATAGGTAGGAAAAGTGAGTTGGTTAAGGCAACCGCTCATGAGAAGCGCTAAACCCGTTTTCGAGTCCCAGTCCGCCATAAATTTTCAACATCCGCCATTGCATTACCACAATGCCCTGAGCAGCTAGCCGTTGCGATTTCCTACCCACCCTTTCCATTTCGTTCCTCTTCCCACATTTCATGTTGACAACCATTATTTACTTGCAGTGTTCGCAGTTTCACTCTTCTGGGTTGCGACCGTAAACACGATCCCGATGTAGTCTTGAGGTATTGTTGACATTTGATACTAACTGATGGGTGGAGTCGTGGGTCCGCTTATATCCGCGTTTGGCGGATGTATGCCCACCCCAGAACTATTTGACTGACGTACGGCGGTAGCGTAGAAAATATTTATCGTATGGCGCCCTTTCTGGACTCTAGCCTTATGACAGTGTTGCCTGACTTGCAGGTAGCTGGGCGCTCTGTGTAAAGCTATCTGTGTCTCGTATCTCTCAGGGGTCACAGAACAGACGAACGAACGTTTCATCACTCGCCTGACTAGAAATCCCTCCTGCCGCCGACTTTCGCTGATTCTCGATTTGAGTTGACTGGGGAGCGATTTTACTGCCGCCAAGGCACATTTCGCTTAAGGACCACGTATATGAGTTACGAGATGTTAGGAATCATACGGAGACATATAGGCAGTCTATATCCGAGTGGAACAGGAAAGGAAATAACTAGTGGCACTGCAATGTACCGTCCGCCAAGCACCGTACGGCCCCTTGCAGAGTATGTCTGTAGGTGTAGCTGTAGTTCTGTAACACATCAACAGAGTTAAGGGATATATCACTTCGCGCTCCGGCACGTAGAATTCCAACTTTCTACCACTACATGAATTACAAATCACATTTACGTGCCTGGCAGAGGGTTCATCGAACCACCTTCACAGTTCCCTATTATTCGAGTCTCTTATAGCTCGCGGAAAGAACGAACACTTATATCTTTCGGTACGAGCTTTGATTTCCATTATTTTATCACGGTGATCGTTTCTCCCTATGTAGGTCGGTGTCAATAAAATATTTACTCATTCGTAGGAGAAAGTCAATTCTATCTGGTAAGGGTCCCACACGACGCAGCTGTTTTCTAAAAGAGGACGGACAAGCGTAGTGTAGGCAGTCACCTTAGCAGATCTGTTACATTTTCTAAGGGTCCTGCAGTCTTTGGTTAGCCTTCCCCACAACATTTTCTATGTGTTCCTTGCAATTTAAATTGTTCGTAATTGTAATTCCTAGGTAATTAGGGGAATTAATGGCCTTTTGATTTGGCTGATTGATAGTGTAACCGTAGTTTAACGGATTCCTTTTAGCACTCATCTGGATGACCTCTCACTTTTCGTTATTTGGGGTCAATTGCCAATTTTCGCACCATACATATATCTTTACTAAATCGTTTTGCAACTTGTTATTCCTTCTGACGCTACCCACCCGAGTAATCCTTACCTGCGACCATGATGAGGAACTGTTTTTAACAGTGCCAGTGTAGGAATTATATGATGACAAATATTGGAAAGTCAGATCAGTAAATCATCCAGATTGCTGCCATTGAACCTACAAAAAAATTTTCTATCCTTCTTCAGTAACCTTATATTAGTTAGGGATTTCCAGATACATCCCTTCGATGTGATAGCACCTACTGTTTGGTTATCTCCATCGTAGAGGAACGGAAGTCTCCGCTCCCGATCAAAATCAATGGTTCTTGACAAGAAGCTTTTGTAATTAAACTGATGAAATAGCAGACACATTCACTACATTAGTTACAATTCGATCTATATCTTCATGTTGACGTTTTTAACACTCTTCCTAAGACCCATTACTTTTGTTTTCTTATGACTTAGTTTCGGTTTTCTCCTTTTTAGCGCCTATATACAACACCTGCAACATTTTGTCATTTTCATTTTCTGAATCTGTAATTGCTACTGTGACACCAGTAAAACTCAGACATAGTATCATAGTTAACTTTCTTTTCTCTTTGGTGGTTGGTAAGGTTTCAAAAGTGTACGCGTTAATCAGATATGAGAACACAGAATAAGTCTTTCTTCCTTACGTCCCTGTTATAGGCTTCCTTTCTTTAGCATTTATTGTCGTTTTGTACTATTGTTCATATATTTTTCTTCTGTCCTTCCAGACCACCAGGTTTTTGTTCCTAGTGACAGACGCATGAACAATTAAGAAACCTAACGCAAACTTCAGAAGGCACTTCATACACACTTAGAAGGATGAGCATTAGGAATAGTATTCCTGACATTATTTCTTTGTTACCACTGTCATTCCTCTCTCGAGAAATAGGAGGAACAGTTTTAATTTCCACTTTTAAAAATACGGTTACGGGATTATAAAAATAAAGACACACACACAACATTGTGTATGTTTTCACAGCAAGCGAGAGGCATTTCACAGCGACGTGAAAAATAGTGAAATAGATTCGTACGGGAGTGATGAAAAGACCCTAATGCATTTTCCTGGGAGTAGAAGAACTAGTCTATTTTGTGAATCTCGCTGTCAACCGTAAGAAGAAGCTCCATCAAAAATTTCGTTACTCTTAATTCACAATGCACACAAGAGACCACCAGGCACTCCTGAGATTACCAAAACTGGATCGATAGTGTTGCCTATTCCATGGTACAGATAGTACTTAGCCTAACCAAAAAACAAAAAAGGAAAGGAAAGATCGAGGGAGAGAGAGAGAGAGAGAGAGACCAAATTTATATTTGTGGTAACATCTTATGGGACCACACTGCTGAGGTCATCGGTCCCTAAGCTTACACACCACTTATTCTAACCTTAAACTAACTTACACTAAGGACAAGACACACACCCATGCCAGAGGGAGGACTTGAGGCGCCGACTGGGGGAGCCGCGCGAACCGTGGCAAGGTTCCAGAGACCACGCGGCTACCCCGCGCGGCGAGTGAGATCAGCTCTTATCATGTGATGCAGCTGCTCACCGTGGTCGTCACTTTGAAGATGATTCAAGAAAAATGATGCTGCTAATGTGCATTCTGTGTCACAAACATAGAGGCTGTTATATCTATCCCCAGTTCATTTTTTTCAGAAAAATTGATACCGCACCAGGATTTCAAAACTTGCATCAGTTCTGTTTTCCTTGTCACAAAGAAGACGACCACTGTTGGATAATTGTTCTCACTAGAGCTATGTTTGCTAATTTACCAGCGAAAATTAAGAAACGGTTCTTTGGTGTCTTGGGCGTTGCCTAAAGCATCTGATTTCCTTCATTCCTGTTGGCGTCCAGCTCGATCACGGTCATGGTAGTTAAGCAGTTGAGGGCTGGAGGGAACAGCACAGCTATACTTAAATGAGAACCGAATAATTCACAATTAAACTGATATATTTTCATATACAGACCCATAACATAGTTATAACAAGGCTCACACGTTTAATAAATTATAAAGCACTGGAATAAGTGGCTAACGTGCTAGTACTATAGTCAGTGGTTGAGGGACTTGCAAACAGTGTCAGGTTTGTAAGGGAAAACCATACACAAGAAATAATGGGATATACGCAAATATACACTGAAGCCCCAAAGAAAATAGTATAGGCATGCGTACGCAAATACAAGGGTTATGTAAACAGGCAGAATACAGCGCTGCGGTCAGCATCGCGTGTATAAGACAGCAAGTGTCTGGTGCAGTTGTTAGATCGGTTACTACTTCTGCACTGGGAGGTTATCAAGATTTAAGTGAGGTTGAACGTGGTATTGTAGTCGGAGCACGAGGATGAGACACAGCATCTCCAAGATGCGACGAAGAGGGGATTTTCCCCTACGACTATCAGGAATCCGGTAAGACATCAAATCTCCGACATCGCTGCCGCCGGATAAAGATCCTGCAAGAACGCGACCAACGACGGCCGAAGAGACTCGTTCAATGTAACAGAAGTGCAACGATTCCGCAAACTGCTGCAGATTTCAATTCTGGGCCTTCAACAAGTGTCAGAGTGCGAACCAATCAACGGAACATCATCGATATGGGCTTCCGAAGCCGAAGGCCCACACATGTACCCTTGATGACTGCACGGCACAAAGCTTTACGCCTCGTCTGGGCCCGTCAACACCGACATTGGACTGTTGATGAGTGGAACATGCTGCCTAGTCAGACAGGTCTCGTTTCAAATTGTATCGAGCCGATGGATGTATACGGGTATGGAGACAACCTCATGAATCCATGGACCTCGAGTGTCAGCTGGGGACTGTTCAAGCTGGTGGAGACTCTGTAATGGTGTGGGTCGTGTGCAGCTGGGATCCCTGATGCGTCTAAATACGACTCTGACGGTGGTACAGATAAATGTATAGATAATTATTCGACTCTCATACCAAAGATTCATTTGAAAAGCCTTTAACACTGACGGACAAAAGAAGATTTACGCTCTTCGTTTATTAGTTTTAGCAATCGTTTTCATTGTTCTCATCTCCTGGTGATATGACGTATAAACCAAGTGCTCTGAAATTTCACGTGAAATTGTGGTAAATAATGAAAGCAACGTCTGAAACAATACAATTTTCTCACTGATAATAACATGTATCTAAGTTCCTGTAACTCTGGAAGATTAGTATCGTTTTAATTCTAAGTGGGGAGTTTAGACGGAGACAACGATCTTCACGACGGCTCTGCTCAACATAAGAGGTACGTGAATGTGTTCGTCTCTTTCCCTTCGTGGCCGCCAATGTCAGTTTCAGTATTTAGGTCATGTTTGCCGCGACATTCAGAATTTGCAATTTTTCTTTCCATTTAATTACGAAGTCCGATTATATCTTTCTCATTTGAAGGTATGCGTTTTAACCACAGTTCTTTTTACCCGCGTCTCTATCCTGATCGTACGTTCGCATAAAACTGAGTGTGTACCGACGACACTGTACGTGTGACTCATTTCCCTTAAAGTATAACTCTTACTCTGAACTCACTCGCGAATGTACGTGCCCTCTTATTTTGTGTTGTCAGTCGGGTGTATTCCTACGTTACTTTTAATGTTCAGTGGCTTCGTGTCCACAATCAACCTTTGCCTCTGTCGCAATGGCGCTTCACGCAAAATATTCATTAGGCGACATTCATACTAAATCTCATTTCAAAATTACGACGCCGGCTAAGTTTTTAACAATTTAACAGGGCGGTTCAAGCTGATACGTACATAAGCATCGTGTCTGATCACCTAACATCCATTCATGTCCATTGGGCATTCCGACGGAGTTGGACAACTCCAGCAGGACAATGCGACACCCCACACATCCAGAATTGCTACACAGTGGCTCCACAAACACTCGACTTAGTTTAAACACTTCTGCTGGCCAATAAACTCCGCAGACCTGAACATTATTGAGCATATCTGTGATGCGTTGCAACGTTCTGTTCAGAAGAGATGTCGACCCGTCGTACTCTTACGGATTTATGACAGTCCTGCAGGATTCATGGTGTCAGTTCCTTCCAGCACTAATGCATACGTTGGTCGAGTCCATGCCACGTCGTGTTGCAGCCCTTCTGCTGGTTCGCGGTGGCCCTGCACGGTATTAGGCAGGTGCACTAGTTTCTTTGGCTCTTCAGTGTAGAAATCAAACATAAAAGTCACAGTCGAGAGAGGGAGATACTGTCTGCTGTTGGTACGTGGTAGTAGAGCGCTGAAGATGCGAGGCAAAACTGAGTCTTAACTAAAAGTTACCGTGGTAATGACCACGCATCTTAGTTGCCGTGACTAACAGCGAAGGAGATTGTAAACGGTCTTTTTTCTTTTTTTTTTTCGACAAAGCAAGCAACCTTTCGTGAACTTCTGAGGTCTAAGACAGCTGAATAACTGCAACTTGGCCTCCAAGCTATAGGTACATGTGTCCTGGAGGCTTTACTGCACTAACAACAGAAAGTAAGTGTTACCTGTAGCAAACGAGAGATACCACGAGCTTTTAGTGCTATTTAAAATCTCGGTACTCAACTAAATCAGTCAGCAGTCCAGAGAGGTGCTGTTTTTTACACGGAATGTAATTGTGCTCAGTTACACAACTTAGGAAGGCTGCTCAGACACCCACGTCTCTTCACTGCTGAAACCGTCTTTCTAGCAAATCCAAGAGTGAGGTGCCGTTATATTTCTCACACGAGCATACTTATAATGGAAAACGCTATCGTGGCGAAAATACGAACTTCTTTATCAAACAGGGTAAGGAGCCTCAAAAACTACGTAAAAACGGCTCTATACGTACGTACGGAACTTGCTGCCCGGGAATAATACATAAAAAGAAAAACTTAAGCTATCAATAATAAATTCTAATTTTTATGTTATTTCTACCCTAAAAGTCATTCTATGATTTCTATTTCCGTAATTATCATTTATCTTTCAAATTCTGCCGCCCCTAGAAAGTTTATCAACACACAACGTGTGTGTGTGCATAACAGGAATTGTGGTATTACTTCCACTTCACATTGCTTTAACAGGTGACACAGACATTTTATTAGCTTTTCAGCTCTGTGATTTTTGCAGATGTTATCAAGGCCTCACGTATTGTTAAGACTTGTCCGTCTTTGTTACTAGACGAGGATCATTAAGGCGTGCTTATCTTTAGTAGCACGTCTGCTAGAATTATTGCTTGATTTTATGCTATCCTGAACCTGAAAGCGCAAACATCTGCCGACCCTATTTCGCATTCGTGAGAGGTCAGCCTGTATGATTGGACGCATGGCTCTAGCAGCAAAGCTCCCCTCGTATGAATGTCACATGATTGTACTTTATAAATGGCTCTCAGCACTATGGGACTTAACATCTATGGTCATCAGTTTGTACTTCATACATGATGCTTTAGCTTACTGATGCCTTTGTTAATATTCACAGTTATGGACGACGCATTGCCGTAATAATTACATAGCTTCGATTTTACTGCAAATGGATAAGTCTTTATGGAGCCCAATTATCGTTTCTAGCAAAGAGCTGAGGGAGGCATTAACGAGCAGTCATGCCTGATTCATTCTTAGGCAGCGTGCAGATGACGGAAATCACAGAATAATACCACTGTAGAAGCCTTATTCGTCACTGCAGGTTAGAGTGTGAAGAAAGAGCCTTGGCAGAAATGTCAGAATGATTGCTTCGTAAATCTGTATTGTAATATCCTTTCGGAAATGGCTCCAGACCTTTGAGAGAGAGAGAGAGAGAGAGAGAGAGAGAGACAGAGAGAGAGAGAGAGACTGCTGCAGAGAAGAGTTGACAGAAGGCATTTCATGTACTGAGCGTTTGACACTAAACTTGGAACGAACACAAGAATCCGTGTACGGACATGAGTTTGTAAAAGATAATTTCTTCATAGCAGTGTCTTTCCTGTCTTCCCGCTGGAGGTCGTTTGCTCATTACAGCTTGGTCACTAAACTTTACATCATGGTTAACTCAATGAACACCAGGTAACGAACCAAATATATTGTTAGTGCATTTTGCAGCTACCTCAGAGTGCCTTCTACATCCTATATATTGAACAGACCGTTACTATTGTCTGGCTGCTTCTCTATGGAATAAACACAGGATCTTACCTCCTTCCTAGAATGCACTAAATTTAACACCAACAACGCTACTTGGCTACTAAGTAATTAATGTGTTCCCGTCACAGGTAAACGCTTTCACTTTTATTGAGCCGTAAAATAAATTGAACGAAAATTTCAAAAAAACCTATTAATAGCAGGGGAGAGTGCTGTACCTGGGGGATAGTATACCCAGGAACGCATTCTGTTTCCTGATCGGTGTTTTAGTCAAGTGACTGATTGTACAATGATATGAAGGAATGCGCACCAGAGACCGGCTTAAGCAGTTTCCGGAATTTTCTACTGTTTTTCTTATAGTGAGCCATGAGGTTGTCGTTTCTGTAGCTTTTGTAAATATTAAGAGTACTACGTGTTTAAGTGTTGTAGAATATATTAAGAGTTTTTGGTGGATATTTTTTATTTTTCAATTAGAGAGTTTTATGGTTTGTAGAACTCTTTTAAAGCTAGTTACATAATGAAACTTCCTGCACATTAAAACTGGTTGCTGGACCGACACTCGAATGTTTTGATTCTTTTTTTTTCTTGCTTTACCAACTACGCTTGAAACGTTCTTTATTAAAGTTTTGTGTTTTTTGTTTGTTTGCCAATGCATATGAAATGCGTAATGTTTATGTCATGTACATTTATTGTGTGATGTGTTGGTGAGCAAATGACTTAATTTACAAAACCAGTATGCAATTTTCATAATGAAATCAGTCCCTCTGAAATTTACCCAGTTTCGTGAGGACCGAGTTCTATGGCCTTGTACAATAAACTGATAAAATTCCCCATGCAAATACACAATGAAGTAAATTATCCTTAGCTCTAGAGTCAAAACGGATGTAGTCTTGATATTCTATTTTTTTCACAGTATGCGTAGAAAATATTAAATCCTGGCACAGCGAAGTGCAATGCCGGATGTAAAAACAGCTTCATACAAATGATATCAATAGATTGGTTGATAAATGAATAATCTTGCAAATGTTCAGTGCAAATATTGGATATTGGCTCAGTGCTATACAATGCTGCCCGCATTGATACTGTTACAAACATTAATACTTTTCTCACACTTGCACATTATCATTTTTCTGATTCTGACAGAAGAATCATTTCTTTTAAAAAAGTATTCATTAAATTTAAATAAACATGACATGGAAGAGGATGAAGTACTGATAAGAGAATGTCTTAGGCCAAATGCTTCAGTTTGAAAATTGTATTAAAAATAAAATTTCTCCTTCACAAAATCCGATGTGAATCATTTTACATTAACTTCAAAATTAGCGAACTTCTCAACTGATCTACAATTCTCACTCACTGACGTAATTAAAAACATTTGGAATTTTTACATGACAAAAAGTCTGACATCTTTTGACAAAATAGATTACAAAATTTAACTTCTCTGTGTCAGGACTACAAAACACACAAAATATTACAAATCGGGTATATCTAATCAAACTCTACATTCTGATGGAGAATACTTGGTGCCTATATTCAAGGGTCAGCACTGTAAAAATTAGCGAAATCCACATTGTGTTGTTGCATACTTAAGAAAGAGACAATGGTGACTTGTTTAGCTTTTAGTTACAATATAAATTCATTGCTCTTCTCTAATTGCCATGGACAATGGTCAGTATTGTTAACGGTCAGTATCACTTCAATTCTTGATAATCTCATAATTTTCTCCTTCACAACATCTAACATGGAACATTTTACATTAACTTCCAAATAGGTGAACTTCTCAATTGTTCTACAATTCTCACTTACTGTCGTAATTAAAAACACTAGGATTGTTACACGACAAAAAAATATGACATCATTTGACAAAATAGATTCCAAAATTAACTACTTCGTGTCAGATTACAAAGCACGCAAAATATTACAAATCGGGTAACCTAACCAACTTATACGTTTAATCAGATGGAAAATATTTGGTTCCTAAATTTAGTGGTCAGCACTGAAAAATTAGCGAAATCCACACTGCGTTGCTGCATGCTTAAAACTAAATATACAAAATTTAATTATCTTACAAATTTGTTCCAGTTGCTTGACCTTTGAGTTACAGTATCAATTCATTACTTTTCTGTAATTGCCATGGACAACGGTCGATATTGTTTACGATGAGTACCACTTCAATTCTTGATAACCTTACAGCCTCAAAAATTAATAACACACATTACACTTTTTAGGAATAACTACGATCTAACATTTACTGGCTCTGTGTGAGCATAAACAATATCATTCGTTCATAGACTAACAACTAAATTCTCACAGCTAGCCACTAGCTTAAAGTCTTACATCCAACCTTTAACAGAGTGCGACGGCAACTGCTACTGCTCTCTGCGCTCCCCTTCTTACAATCGATTCTTTCACTCAGCTAACATCTTTGGTTAAGTGGTGTCAAATATATAATCTCTGCTACATATGACAATCGTTTCAAGTTATTTTTTATGTATTATCTTACAAAGTCGCGTTCCACATATAAGTGGAACACCTTTTTGATTTTTTTCTGACCCTCACTTCCGTGATCAAACGGAACCTACGCAAAAAAGGTCTGTTTGCCACCGCCACTTCGACCCCCCCCCCCAAAAAAAAAGAAATAAATCTGCACCACTCCAGGCGTTGGCTCTGAACCACGCCTATCCTAACAGTTCTGCCTAATCTAAGAAAGGAACAGAGGAAAGGGGGAAAGAGTATCAAATGAATGTAACAGAGACGAATTTTATTTATTTGTTATTTGCGTCTTATTTTTTTATTTTGTAAACCTTGGTGTGAAGTCAGTGAATGCTCTCGTAGCCGTAGAGAAAACCAGGAATGTCTTCTGGAAATTAAAGGGGATCTAAAGTCCAAAAGTAGTGCATCAGGTCAAATCAGCTTCTCATTGCAAGGGCTTTCCAGCTACGGGGTGGGTCGTAGAAACCACTCCAAATTACGTTATCTTAATTTTTGATTACAGACAACGGAGCAATGTCATTCACATGAGTTCAAAAATCGAGAACACTCGTCTCGCCAGTTGCAAAAATATATTGAATTGTAAAGCCACAAAATCAATTCACCGAATGAGTGTTCGTCTGCGGGTAGTATGCGTTATCTAGGAACAGCATCATGTGGGATGTAAATAGTTGAGAAGCACCACGTGTGAGGAAGACAAGAATTCACTAGACATGTGCCAGACATCTACTGCTGGGACACAAAACAAGACATCATTGTCCGTGTCCAGCGGGACGATAAGCGGAGAGTCGGAGAGGTAAACTCCGTGGAGACGAGAACGATTGGATAGTATCCCGCTGACGGTGACATACCACTCGTAGCGTGCAGTAGTGTCAAGAAAACTGGCGGTCACCGCCCGCCACATTATGCACCATTTGTAATGCGGGTACGTCTGTCACATTAGGGGCGCTGGCCAGGTGCAGCTCACTGTCGACCGCCTTCGTCGACAACAAGTGCACAGGTGCCAGAAAGTTTGTGCTGCAGAAAAAGAAGAGTCCTATATGGTAGATGATGGAGGGGCTGACGAAGCCTGGGCATATGCATCAAGCAATTAGCTAATAATGTACGTCGGGCAACGCCGCCACAACACCAACTGCGAATTCACAAAAAGGGCCAGATCTCCGTCCGCAATATTGTCCCACACTCCCACGAGCCTGTAGGAGGTTGAGGGACGCATAGCGGACCTCGGAGACCACCCTCTGGCAGACAAATGAACACGTCGCAGCTAACATACGGCGAGCCAGGCCGTGTGGGATCGGAAGGATTTGCTCCAAAACGCTAAGTAGGTGTTTACATAGAGCGTACGTTGCAGGAGGTCAAGGGAGCGGAGGCAATGTTCAAAGAATCCAAACCTGATCCGTTGCAGCAAACGTCTGCAGTTGAGTGCTGCAGTTCGCCGCATGTCATCCGTAAAACCTGTGCCAAGGCGACATAAGGTATCAGTCACGATGAGTGGATCAACATTCCCTTCAGACAGGCCTGTATCGATAGACATTGCCCGCGGTTTACTTACATTAAGGGAGCTGTCAGACGCCACGCCGTAGGCCGCCACCAACGCAAGCGCTGCCCGGATATGGTCGACACTTTGCAGTCAAAGGACCAAATCGTCCGCATAGACGGTTCAGCAGAATCGATGTCCACCCAGCGCCGTCCCCGTCAGTCGTTGTCTCAGCCCACTAACTATGGTTCCAGAATGAAAGTGTATAGTAGCATCGACAGGGCCCGCCCCTTATCAGTGAACACCTGATCAGAATCGGCTGTGTGAGCCTACCATTATACTGCACCTGGGACGTCGCTCCACGCAGGAGACGTGGGACAACCTCGACAACAGCTTCTGGATATCCCATATGACGGAGGACAGTCGTAATAAAAGAATGATCGATCCGATCAAATGCGTGACTGCAGTCTAGGGACGCCAAAGCCTCAAGCAAATGTTGACCTAGAGCGAAGGCTATGAGATCCCTGTAGCGACAGAGCGTTGTCCAAATGTTGCGCACTCTGCCCAGCGAGCATATTGAGGAGAGTCAAGGAGCGAAGATTATTAATGTGCTGTGGTGCTGACCACGGTGGGCTTTATGGGCAGTGACGATGATACCCTGTAGGAAGACATCGGGGACCTCCACGACTGGGGACTTCTGCGCAGGTAATAGTCCACGTAGGCGCGAAGAGGCGCCTGAAAGCACGATAAAATTCGATGGGTATGCCAACAGGGCCATGTGCTTTGTCAGCAGCTCCTGCTTGGATCGCATCGAGTACTTCGTCTTCTGTGATTGGGGTGTCCGTTTCCATTGCCACGTCATCTGGTGTTGTGCTGGACGTCAGCTGGCAGACTTCTTCAATAAGAGATTGTGAATGAGGATAGAAAGAGTACAACCTAGCTTAATGGGCGTGAAAGGCGCTTCCAGTGGGTGTCTCGGCGTCTCCCTTCCTCATCAATGTTACTGCGAATCAGGGTTCGGTGTCGTCGTAGCCTGTCAGAAAGATGTTATGTCGACGGAGCTTCGAAAGCCATATGGTCGCAAGTGCTGTCTCACCTCAACGTCTCTTCAAGACTGCGGCGCCGGATATGTGCGGTTCGGTATTGTAGATCGTTCTTCAATACTCGGTAATAAAAGTCCAAAGATGGTCTCCCCCAAACTGCTGTGCCTCTACCATGGCCCGGAGGAGGGCTGGTATTGCGCAGGACAGGCGCGACGACAACGTGGACGGGTAAGCACCATAGCGGCGGCGACACGAATCCAAAGTCATCTCCCTAAGCTTCCAACAGTCGAGAGACTTCAATTGAGTAACATTCATCTTCCAAACTCCCCTTCTGTGGCACACCCTCTGGCCATCGAGGGTGACGGTGCAGACATGCGCTGCAAGGTTGGAAAAGCGATAGGCCAAACAACCCCAGTCGGGTTCCTCTCACTAGCAAGACACAAAAGCGATCAATCCGACTGGAGGTATGTGCGATGTCTTGCGTCAGAGCTGGGTGGTCATCATGAATCTTGTTTACACCTATCCACAGGGTGGAAACGGTAGACAGTCAAGGCCAGCTATGGGCAAGGCGAATAACGCGGCAGCTGATCTGTGGTGTGGAGGGTGGAACTAAAATTGTCAAACAGCACCAGTACATCTTGCCGTCCCTCGAAAAGAGACTAAGACCGCCTCCGCAAAGAAGGCATAGCATTTCCTTGTCCTGCTTAACTCTGAAGGAGTGTAGACGTTAATAGTTCGAACGCCGAAGAGTGTGACAGCCATGCCCTCGCATCCGGAGGATACTGGACGTCGTAGACAGGTAACCCTTCTCGGATTAGGATCGCCACGCCGCTATCGGAATCCATTGTGTTGGGGCCGTAACGGATGTACCCAAAAAGAATAGCCGGCCGCTCTGGCCGAGCGGTTCAAGGCGTTTCAGTCTGGAACCGCGCGACCGCTACGACGCAGGTTCCAATCCTGCATCGAGCATGTGTGTGTGTGATGTCCTTAGCTTAGTTAGGTTTAAGTGAAGTTGTAGGCGATTGACGACCTCGGATGTTAAGCCCCATAGTGCTCAGAGCCATTTGAACCATTTTCAAAAAGAATAGCAACACGTACTTCTTGAAGGAGAGCCACGTCTATGTCGGCAGTACGAAGTGTATCGTGCAGCTTCGCCAGTTTATGCAGTGCGCGGATAGTGTTCACATTAGTCGTCGTCAGGCGAGACGTCAGGCGAGACGACTGTTCCTGCTGTCAAGATATGGAGTCCATCACTGGCATCCGGTCGGGGCAGACAACAACAGCGGTAGAACTCCCGGCCTTTTGATGAAGGAGAAGGGGGCCACATGCGGTGGGATGCACCCGCCCACGGTATTCGTAGGTCGTACCGATTCCACTTCTACGTCGTCAGCCCCAGAAACAAATAGCACCAGTGCACTGTCCAGATGTAGAATCATCGGTTCGCCTCTGCAGGACAGCGTCTTCCAGAGAAGGCTACTTAACGGAGGGTGCAGGCGGAGGAGGGGAAAGTGTTCAAAATGGCTCTGAGCACTATGGGTCCCAGCTGCTGTGGTCATCAGTCCCCTAGAACTTAGAACTACTTAAACCGAACTAACCTAAGGACATCACACACATTCATGCCCGAGGCAGGATTCAAACCTGCGACCGTAGCAGTCGCACGGTTACGGACTGCGCGCCTAGAACCACGAGACAACCGCGGCCGGCTGGGGAAAGTGTCACAGGCTCCGGAGGACACATCGCCGAGTTAGGAAGGGCAGGAGGCACGCTCAGCAGTAAGCCTTCCGAGACCTATGCGTCGTCCGACGCGGGTTCGTCATTACGTGCGACCATTCTGAGGAGACAACAGTCATATGGCGTACGACTACGTTGCTTGTGCTTCCTCGGTGACTTCCGTCTGTTTCCAGACGTGTTGTTCTGTATCGGAGTGGGATTGGCCGTCATCTGACAGTACTCCAACCGGAAGGAAAGCAGAGGTTGGTAGGACTTTCTGGTCAATGTCAATCGCTACTGTGTCGGATGCTGTGCGTGTACCGCAAATCTCTAGGGGAACGAAAGGTTCCAAATGATTGGAAAAAAGCACAGGTAGTTCCAGTTTTCAAGAAGGGTCGTCGAGCATATGCGCAAGACTATAGGCCTATATCTCTGACATCGATCTGTTGTAGAATTTTACAACATGTTTTTTGCTCACGTATCATGTCATTTCTGGAAACCCAGAATCTCCTCTGTAGTAATCAACATGAATTCCGGGAGCAGCGATCGTGTGAGACTCAACTCGCTTTATTTGTTCATGAGACCCAGAAAATTAGATGTAGGCTCCCAGGTAGATGCCATTTTCCTTGACTTCCGGAAGGCGTTCGATACAGTTCCGCACTGTCGCCTGAAAAACAAAGTAAGAGTCTACGGAATATGAGACCAGCTGTGTGGCTGGATTGAAGAACTTTTACCAAACAGAGCACAGCATGTTGTTCTCCATGGAGAGACGTATACTGACGTTAAAGTAACCTCTGGAGTGCCACAGGGGAGTGTTACGGAACCATTGCTTTTCACAATATATATAAATGACCTACTAGATAGTGTCGGAAGGTCCATGCGGCTATTCGCTGATGATGCTGTAGTATACAGAGGAGTTGCAGCATTAGAAAATTGCAGCGAAATGGAGAAACATCTGCAGCGGATAGGCACTTGGTGCAGGGAGTGGCAACTGACCCTTAACATAGACAAATGTAACGTATTGCGAATACATAGAAAGAAGGATCCTTTATTGTATGATTATATGACAGCGGAACAAACTCTGGTAGCAGTTACTTCTGTAAAATATCTGGGAGTATGCGCACGGAACGATTTGAAGTGGAATGATCATATAAAATTAACTGTTGGTAAGGCGGGTACTAGGTTGAGATTCATTGAGAGTCATTAAAAAATGTAGTCCATCAACAAAGAAGGTGGCTTACAAAGACTCGTTCGACCTATACTTGATTATTGCTCATCAGTGTGGGATCCGTACAAGGTCGGGTTGAAAGAGGAGATAGAGAAGATATAAAGGAGAGCGGAGCTTTTCATCATAGGGTTACTTGGCAAGTGTGTTTAGCAAACTCAGGTGGCAGACTGTGAAAGAGAGGCGCTCTGAATCGTGGTGTAGCTTGCTGTCCAGGTTTCGAGACGGTGCGTTTCTGGATGAGGTATCGAGTATATTTCTTTCCCCTACTTATACCTCCCGAGGAGATCACGAATGCAAAATTAGAGAGATTCGAGCGCACACGGAGGCTTTCCGGCAGTCGTTCTTCCCGCGAACCATACGCGACTGGAACAGGAAAGGGAGGTAATGACAGTGGCACGTTAAGTGCCCACCGCCACATACCGTTGGGTGTCAGAGGGCGTGATTTTTGCTAAAGGTGATGGAAGGGAATATGATGATTCTCCACACCGTTCACCGTCAGTATCCGGCAGAGATGGCATATCTGAAGGAATTTGGCCCGATGCATCCGACATCTTCGCAACATAGGTATAGGTGAGAAGCAGCACAGTAGGTGTCACAGGTGGTGCAGCATCTCCTACCGGCGTCTGAATTAGGCGTCTGTGGAAGCAGTGCAACCGGATGCGGCTCTCCTGCCCACAGCCTGAACAAGTCCACGGCTAACCGTCGTACATGACGAACACGCGCACGACGCCAATCGGTAAACAAGATAGCATGTGCTTTGCAGGTTCAAGTTTGACCTGCTGCACACCATTTAAGACGTGGTTGGTTTCGACGGTCTGTAACTTTGCTGCGGTGTGACTGACGACTTATCCGTGAGGTCGAAAGGCAGATACGACCACGCCAAACCCTTGCAGACAAACAAAAATTACGCGAAGCGAAATGTAGTGTGGGGAGGACTATGCGAGAGAATTCGAAAGTAAAGTTCTATGTACTGACTTAGCAGAAAATACTAAGAAATTTTGGTCTTATGTCAAGGCGGTAGGTGGATCAAAACAAAATGTCCAGACACTCTGTGACCAAAATGGTACTGAAACAAAGGATGCCAGACAAAAGGCCGAAATACTAAAGTCTTTTTCCAAAGCTGTTTCACAGAGGAAGACTGCACTGTAGTTCCTTCTCTAGATTGTCGCACAGATGACAAAATGTTAGATATCGAAATAGACGACAGAGGGATAGAGAAACAATTAAAATCGCTCAAAAGAGGAACGGCCGCTGGACCTGATGGGATACCAGTTCGATTTTACACAGAGTGCGCGAAGGAACTTGCCCCCCTTCTTCCAGCGGTGTACCGTAGGACTGTAGAAGAGCGAAGCGTTCCAAAGGATTGGAAAAGGGCACAGGTCATCCCCGTTTTCAAGAAGGGACGTCGAACAGATGTGCTGGACTATAGACCTATATCCCTAACGTTGATCAGTTGTAGAATTTTGGAACACGTATTATGTTCGAGTATAATGAGTTTTCTGGAGACTAGAAATCTAGTCTGTAGGAATAAGCATGGGTTTCGAGAACGACGGTCGTGTGAAACCCAGCTCGCGCTATTCGTCCACGAGACTCACAGGGCCATAGACACGGGTTCACAGGTAGATGCCGTGTTTCTTGACTTCCGCAAGGCGTTTGACACAGTTCCCCACAGCCGTTTAATGAACAAAGTAAGAGCATATGGACTATCAGGACAATTGCGTCATTGGATTGAGGAGTTCCTAGATAACAGAACGCAGCATGTCATTCTCAATGGTGAGAAGTCTTCCGAAGTTAGAGTGATTTCAGGTGTGCCGCAGGGGAGTGTAATACGACCGTTGCTATTCACAATATACATAAATGACCTGGTGGGTGACATCGGAAGTTCACTGAGGCTTTTTGCAGATGATACTGTGGTGTATCGAAAGGTTGCAACAATGGAAAATTGTACTGAAATGCAGGAGGATCTGGAGCAAATTGACGCATGGTGCACGGAATGGCAATTGAATCTCAATGTAGACAAATGTAATGTGCTGCGAATACATAGAAAGATAGATCCCTTATCATTTAGCTACAAAATAGCAGGTCAGCAACTGGAAGCAGTTAATTCTATAAATTATCTGGGAGTACGCATTAGGAGTGGTTTAAAATGGAATGATCGTCGGTAAAGCACATGCCAGACTGAGATTCATTGGAAGAATCCTAAGGAAATGCAATCCGAAAACAAAGGAAGTAGATTACAGTACGCTTGTTCGCCCACTGCTTGAATACTGCTCAGCAGTGTGGGACCCCACCAGATAGGGCTGATAGAAGAGACAGAGAAGATCCAACGGAGAGCAGCGCACTTCGTTACAGGATCATTTAGTAATCGCGAAAGCGTTACGGAGATGATAGATAAACTCCAGTGGAAGACTCTGCAGGAGAGACGCTCAGTAGCTCGGTACGGGCTTTTGTTAAAGATTCGAGAACATACCTTCACCGAAGAGTCAAGCAGTATATGGCTCCCTCCTACGTATATCTCGCGAAGAGACCATGAGGATTAAATCAGAGAGATTAGAGCCGACACAGAAGCATACCGACAATCCTTCTTTCCACGAACAATACGAGACTAGAATAGAAGGGAGAACTGATAGAGGTATTTAGGGTACCATCCGCCACATACCGTCAGGTGGCTTGCGGAGTATGGATGTAGATGTAGATTTACTTCAAAAGGAAGTTCGAAAACACGCAGGGTGCGGAGGCGTATCCTGTGTGATCAACCAAAACAGCACCGACGTGGTCGTCAGGGTGATTAATTTCCAGTCTCTGGATGAAATGTCGCACAGCATCAGCACAAATTTTTTAAGTCCGCTGCTAGGCGTACACGATGACGTTCGTGATGGAAAAGTGTATTGTTATAACATCGTGAGGTGCGAATAGAAGTTCGTCTAGACTGTTCTAATTCGTGCGCTCGAGGTCGCGCATGTTACGCCTAAAAGGTGATCTTTATGGTCTCACGGCGGTAACGCCATTGCAGACCAGTAGTGAATGAGTATAGCGACGTAGTGCTGCGCGCTAACGTGTAGACAAGAACACGATCGCGGAGCGCTCTCAGAAAGCCCAGCACATCCAACTCATGCCACGGCTGTGGGTCCTCTGATTCTTCCGTCACAACCCCGTCTGCTACCTTCCAAATTCCAGGCTGGGAGGACGGGTCATGAGTGGCATTTGAACAGCTCAGTTGGTAGTGCACCTTCAAGCACAAGGCAAAGGTCCTGACTTGGAATCTCCGTAGGGCACACAGCTTTAATCTGCCAGGAAGTTCCATATCAGCGCATAGTGCGCTGCAGAGTGAACATTTCACTCTGGGAACATCCCAAAGTCTTGCAAGCTTTCGCAGGAGAGCTGCTCTGAAGTTTGGAAGATAAGAGACGGGGTACTGGCGGAAAAGATGCTCTTAGGAGGGGTCGTGGGCCATGCTTACATAGCTCACTTGATGGAATACTTGCCCGCAGAAGCAGAGGTCCCGAGTTCGAGTCTGCATACGACAAGCAGTTTTAACCAGCCAGGAAGTCTCATATCAGCGCCCATTCCTGTGCAGTGCGAACATTTCATTCTAGTTTCATAATGTGTGGATGGTCAAGTCGTACTTTGTTGGTCGTACGTTGAAACGGTGGAATGTCTTCTACCAAGGAAGAATGTAAATTAACTGAGATCCTTTAATATCGTAATAATTTCCGCATGCCTTGAAAATGTGAATTGCGGTAGTTGCCACTAGTTTCTATTCCAAAAAAGTTTGTCTAGCAACTGGGTCTTGAAAACACTACTCCTTAATTTGATTTCACTAACTCATTATTAGTGGTTAGTAGAGCAATAACGAACCACATCGACTATTAAATACTGTATTGGCAACATTTTAAGGAATTGATCAGGTTTAAATTTGAATGGAGTATGTATTCCAAGGTACATGCTCTTGTTGTATCTTTGAACAGTTCTTCACATTTGGAGAAACCTTACTTTTCCAGAGTAATTTTTTCATGATTTCAGGAAAGAGCTGAAGCACACTTAAAGTGAATGCTGCCATTTCTAAATGTAACGATAAAATCTATTAAGTTTCTATTGCAGAACTGGCTAGAGGCGAAAGTCTTAAAACTGTTCCAGCGTACAACACCCTCCCCTAGCAAAAATTTGTGTGTCAGATATGATGAAGCTTAGCCAAAGTGTGGAAAACGTGTAACGTTTCTGGTTTATTTTTGGTATTCAAAATGGGCTATTATAGAGGCAGCAAGGCTCAATATTTCTGCTGGGGACTTCCAACGACTTGTTGAGCCCGTGACAAGTCAAGCTGCTGCACTACGTGAGGCAAAAGGAGGACCGACACGATAGTAGGAGGCATCCGATGACTTTTGTCACCTCAATGTATATTTCCCGTCTCTCCTGATACCTTGCTCCTATTTCCCTCAGAATTTCTAGCCTTTGGAACCATTTTACATTGTCGAACGGTTTCCCTAGCTCGACAATCCTAGGAGGTATCTTGATATTTCGTAAGTCTTGTTTCCGTTATCAGTCGCAACTGGCTAACTCGAGCCTTTATCGTTTCGAAAGCCAAACTGAATGCCATGTAACAGATTTTCATTTTTTCCCATTGTTCTCTACTTATCTCGTCAGCAGCTTGGCTGCATGAGATGTGGCGTTGCTTGTGCTATAGAAATCGCACTTAAGTGTCATTGCTGTCTTCTGGATAGTCTGGATGACTTTTTACCAAAGTCTTCTGATATGTTTTCAGATTCATTGGCTCTACAAACCTACTTGAATAGTCCATTCACTGACAGTTTCCATAACGATCTTAGAAATTCCAAAGAAATGGTATGTGTTCCTTCTTCAAAATCTGATCGTTGTTCCACTTTGACTCTTATAATGGATAGTAGTACATCTGTTAGAGCATTGTCTGTTGCAACACTCGCTACGCCCTGGTGTCTCTTTGCAATGCTTCCATAGAAATTATAAGGTAAATTATCAAACTGTTATCTCTACTGCTTCGCAATCGTGCTGCAAGTTGCTGCTTTAAGGGGTGGTTTACTACCTTTCGCCCGAAAAAAGCATGTTCTTTGAGAATTTTTTTCTCTGCATGTGTTATAGATATCAATGTCAAATTTGGTCAAAATGTTTTTTGTATTTCCTCTACAAACTAGAATTTTTTCGACTGGAAATGTCAAAGAGCAAAGGCGGAAGTGCCGTCGGAACGAAACAAAATTTCGATGTCGACCTCCACAGCCGGCCACAGGTCAGCCGGCTCGTCTGAAATCAAAATTGAGTTCACGTTATCGAAGAATATAAGATTCTTTAGGAGTTTTACCTTGCTTAAGTTATTTGACTGTAGGAAACAAAATGGCGGCCATTTGAAAAAAAAAGGTTTTTTTCATCAATTTTTCGAATTTGTCGGCCAAGTAAAGATATTTATAGTTGTCGGATAGGAATAAAAGTGGTACAACTCCTAGAAAATTTAGTTAACTTCATCGGAAGCAAAGAATCATGCCAATCGGATCAGTAGATTTGAAGTTACAATACCAAGCGATAAAAAAATTCATTTCGATAAAAACGCGTTTTAAGTTTTGACTACATATAAATGCAATATTATGCAATTTACGTTCAATGTGCTATTCTGGGTTCACAAACTAGTCCTTCTTCTTCCTCATGGAGTGCGTTCTGCTCGAGCTGGGCCATCCTGCGCTGCTACAGAGCCGCTCGGACGGCCGGTGACAAGCGATTTTCGGCCGCTTGAATCCGGTGGTCGTCCGAATGCTTGGCGACGAATAGAGTCCCAAGGTGACGTCCATCGTTGTCATGGTCTTCAGAATTGCTGAATATCCTTCGTTGAAGCTGCTCACTGCCAGGAAAGTCGCAATCTCCACAGTCTTCGCACCAGAATGCAAATGATTGAGTGCATACGCGTCCAATCTTTCATTTGAATTTTATGTGTTTCCGCCCTAGCACCGGTGCATTAACTCGTCCTCTGAAAGGGCCTCGTAGATCGGATGAATCACTTTTTGAACTTCTTTGGAGAGCGGCTGGTCGTGTTGGTATTAGTCCAGATTCCGGTAGCCTCTGCAATGCTCCACTTGCACCAACTAGTTTCCGCAGCCGAAAAATTTTGGTGTTGTGGGTGGTCATCACTCAAACACTTGTGAAAATACGTTGCCCAAATTTCCTTCTTCATCTGATCCACCGAATTGGAATGCTGTCGGATTGCGAACCTATAGTACGTCGTAACCTCCTTGATCACTTTATCGGCAAGCAAGCACTTTATGGGCACACACATAGAATAATTTTTCGCCGCTATGAAGTCGAGATTCCCGAGAAAAACTGGTGCGTGAAAATGGCCGATTTCAGGCAGGTGCATTTTTTTGTTCAACCGTGAATAACAAACATTTCCGTTCCGTATTCAGAAAAACCGTTTCAGGGGTGGATTCTAAACACTTTTATGGATCCGAAAATGCAATTTTTTAAAAATAGATTTTTTGAACCAAAGGATAGTAAATCTCTCCTTAATGAATCATATGTCTATTAACAGTATTGGGCATTATGATATCTGCTCTATTTGTCTTTGAGGATAGAAGACGTTTTAATGAGTCCTCAGGCGCAGTCAAGCGATTTAATGAATTTATCCAACTGCTTGAATCGCGTTTCTGCTGCACCAGATGTGTAATCCTTCAGTATCTGCAAAATGAGCTAAGAATTAAAGCTCTTGGTTACAGTAGGAAGTGTGTCAAGATTAAAGTTTATACGTTAGAGACAACTATATTCCCTTTTTTTTTATAATGATTACAGATCGGTTGTGAGTCCCCATCGACGATTGCAGCTCCAAGTGGCTCTTGTTTTCAGGTCACTACAGATCTTGTACCGACATAGAAACAAAGTAAAAACTACAGACAATGAAAGAGAAGCTGAAATATTTGGCGAGGGTGTGAGATTGATAGTGAAATAACTTTAAACTATGACAGAAAAATCCGAAAACTCCTGTCCAAGCAGCAAATTATTTTCGCCAATAATACATTTACAGTCTCACTTCTTCTGAAGGAATTTCCAAGGCAGATAACATTTGCCTGTGAATGGTTCTATAATATGTACAAGGATGGTAATAACCAAACTTTATCGTCACTGCACAACAGATGGACAAACCCAGACTTCACAATTTAAAAATCCTTTGAATGCTTAGCAGACTAATGCTCCATCTTCATTATATAAAATACCACAGTTATTACCTATTTTCGAGAGGTCGAACATTTCAAATAACAGTGTTTTCAAATGAATTAAAGCTTACATTAAAAAGACTACAAATCTACTTAGTTATAAGGAATACCTAAACACATAGTGCCGTAAAAAACGCAACACACTCAAGGATACAATCATATTGGAAGCTACGGTGACAGCTAGCTCATCTCTGTAGGAGTATATGACAACAGATTCAGACAAAATGAAACACATATGTCACAGAAAAGGATTCCCCATGCAAACGAACTTAAAAGATGACGAATAGTATCCTGCTACAGACTGTTCCAAGCATTTTGCTCTTTTTGTTGCAATTCGGCAATGGTTCTTTCAGATCCTGGAGAACGAGTAGGTTCTCATTTCATTATGATCCCCTTGCGTTCAGTTGTCGAGGGTTCTGGTGATCTTGCTTTCCAGGACAGATGTTGTACACCACAAAGAGAACTTTGCGCTGCCGCAGCCGTACATAAACGCGCAATGTTCCGCTGAAAACGCACGTCATGTTCCCGTCAATGGTAGTGGGTCGTGGATAACAGTCTATGCAATTTAGAGGGCACTGGTTATTTTACCCCGCGGAAACACCAAATGCTACAGCGAATTTAACTGATGGGCTTCCGCACCATGAAGCCTTGCATGGGATCTGCGAGTCGTGGGCGAATACACTCTGGAATAGACAGCTCACCAAGTCCTCGCCATACATGTTTACGTCCATCACTCGCATACAGACATAATCCACTCTCATCTCCAAAGACAACAGAGCGCCATTCCACTGTCCAGCACTTTCGACATCAGAGCAGCCATGCTAGGCGATGTCCCTGGTGTTAGTTGTAACTTAGCCACAGGCAAACTTGATAATCCAGCAGCAAGGAGACGGCTCCCAAATGTTACTGCTGACGGAGCAGGTGCAACTTGTGCCCAGATTTCGTCCATGGATGATAGTCGATAGCCCACGCTGCTCATACCATGCGTCAATCTTGAAGTGTGTCTGTGCAACGTCGACGTCCGAAACCTTGCCTACAGGTGTGGGGAATGTTCCCCAGACCACTGTTGAAAGCACTGACACACCATCGATCCATTGTGCTCAGCCTGTGTAGCAATCCGTCTATACGTCCATCCAGTTGCCTGCAAGCCCACAATGCGGTCCCATTCAATCGGCTGTAGCTGCTCGGCAGGAGTACGCACTCGTCGTTGGGGAGTAATTGTACCCTAGAATGAATGTTACACACACTTCTCACCTATAAATTAAGCACACTTACAGCCTGCAGAGTGAACACAGAGGGCGCACAGTCAGGAGTCCTGAGTTACATCTGTTTGCCGATAACCGCGAGAAATGAATCGCTATCACTACAACCCTCAGAATGCACATATTATACCATGGTGCCACCGACCATAGTCCATGAATGTGTTGCATTTTTTCGGCAATATATTTATTGCACAGAATAGTGATCCGGTTGGGAATTAACTGTCATATAATGTAGTAAGAGGAAGCAGCTTCCGAGCTTCTGAAACAGTTAGGAAACTTTTCGTCTATACTTCAGTCCTGGAAGAGAATCTTGACAAAAGCTTGTAAATCTGAAATCTGCTTTTTGAGAGCTGAAGTGAACTAGAGTAATCCCATTATTTCAACATCACCAGTATACAAAGCAATAAATGTAATAATGAACGAACAAATCACCAGTACACATCGACGCATATAAATTGGGCGAGTGATTAGTATTCTTGTTGGCCTCGAAAGTGGTGAGCAGTAATTCACATGACAAGCTACTAATGTACTTGCAAAAATATAAAAAAATGGTTCAAATGGCTCTGAGCATTATGGGACTTAACATCTATGGTCATCAGTCCCCTAGAACTTAGAACTACTTAAACCTAACTAACCTAAGGACATCACACAACACCGAGCCATCACGAGGCAGAGTAAATCCCTGACCCCGCCGGGAATCGAACCCGGGAACCAGGGCGTGGGAAGCGAGAACGCTACCGCACGACCACGAGATGCGGGCTGCAAAAATATTATTCCTACGCTTTCATTCAAGATGGTGAGCGGCATGCTGTATTTAAGAGCCATAGTATGAGGTTTCAGTTCGTAGCACTGAAAAAAATGGAGTACAACAGTCGACCCATTTCTGCAGTGAAGCAATGCTTGAATTGGTGCAAAGAACGAGGTCACTGGACACTGGACGACTGGATGTGAGTGATTAGCTGTGGTGTACGCTTCTCGTAGCCAGTGAAGTAAGGAGATATTGGTGTTACAGTGTGGGGCTGCTTTTCATGGTTAGGGCTTGGTTCCATTGTTGCACTTAAGAAGACGCTAAATGCGGAAGACCATGAAAACATTTTACAGCCTGTGTATTATGTACAGAAGAGAAGCACTTCAGAGAAAATGAATGTTTTAATCAGAATGATAATGCACTCTTTAATAAACCAGCATATGTGAAACAACAATATTCCTGTACTGGACTGGTCTTCCTTGAGTGCTAACACGAACTCACTGGAAAGTCTCTGAGACGAACTAGAATGTTGATTCCGCTCCACGCCTGAGCGTCAGACATCACTACTTCAAACTATTGGGAAGAACTGGCTGCCATTTGGCCACAGGCATTCAGATGTCTCACTGCAAGTCTTCCCAGCAGAATTCTAGGAACTATCAATGCGCAGGAGGCACATCTCGCACTAAATTTTATAAACTCGCTTTTTTTCCCTAGGACAATTTGCAGTAACATGAACCCAATGTGACAGATAATAATATCTATTGAAGAGAATAGCTTCAACTATGGCCTAAACGTTTACGATGTCTGATGAAAATACTGGAGTGAAAGACTGGGAAGCATTGCATTGTTTGAGAAATGTCCACAAAAATGTTTATTCGGAAGTAGTCCACGTACTTATTGATTTGGATTAATACGGTGCACTGAATTATGAACTTCCGCAGGAGAATTAAAAATATTAGAGTCAGTACTGCTCCGAGAGCATGGAGTGATGACAACGAAGTGGACTCCAGATGAGAGCCTGCAACGTAGTTGCACGTAATCTTATCTCTTGCAAGGATGAGGGCGTCCCTGCCGTCTTCGCTTAAGCGCGAGCTGCCGCGTTGAATCCTTATGGCTTATGTTATGGGGAATTCTCTCTCGATAACACAAATAAATATTGATGTTTTAAAACTAGTTCCCTACGATACGTGTGTGTGTGTGTGGGTGTGTGGAACGAGTTCTGTTCTATGTTTCGGTAGAGGCTTGTAGTTTGGAAAAACAAGTCTCATTTTGCTTAGGTATACCTGTTGCTTCACACTTAGTGGGAAACTAGTGTTTCAAGGAAAGTGATAACGCTATCACTGAATCAGCGTAGGAAATAAGAAATTCGGGCTTACTCAGCAGCTCTATGTCTCTGAAAGGTGGAAAGTTCACTAGGAAGCTTTCAGTTGATGCTGAACTGCAGGAGTGTCAAGGTTAACAGGAAATGCTGCGAGTAAGACTCTATATACGTTGTTTATGAACTACTTGATGTAATACATAATAGCAGGGATTACATGCTGCAGTATTGGAAGAATCTGGGGAGCGCAATATGCACAGTGAAAATGCCAACGTTGGAGGTAGGGCGGCGCTATTTTATATCGACCGCAAAAAGTCAGTTCAGGGACTGGGAGATATGTCTTCTGTCAAGGTTCTCGACCATCAACCCCACCGGACTCGACTTCTCATACAGCAGTGGTGTGTGCATAATATATTATGGAGAAGAGAATAACGTGGAAACAGTTGAGTTTGACACTATTGATGCGTAATTGTTTGTGCATACAAAAAAATGTCAGTTACTGTTCGTAAAGTATCAGGCAATGCGAGAACAGTAATGTTAATGTTAGACCACTACACATACACTGATGCGCCAAAGAAACTGGTATAGGCATGCGAATATAAATACATAGGTACACTATGTGATCAAAAGTATACGGACACGTAGATGAAGATAACTTACAAGTTCGTGGCGCCCTCCACCGGTAATGCTGGAATTCTATATGGTGTTGGCCTACCCTTAGCCTTGACGACAGCTACCACCACACGTTCAATCAGATGCTAGAAGGTTTCTTCGGAAATGGCAGCCCATTCTTCGCGGAGTGCTGCACTGAGGAGAGGTATCGTTTGTCGGTCGGTGAGGCCTGGCACGAAGTCGGCGTTCCAAAACATCCCAAAGGTGTTCTATAGCATTCAGGTCAGGACTCTGTGCAGGCCAGTTCATTATAGGGATGTTACTGTCGTGTAACCACTCCGCCACAGGCCGTGCATTATGAACCGATGCTCGATCGTGTTGAAAGATATAATCGCCATCCCCGAACTGTTCTTCAACAGTGGGAAGCAAGAAGGAGCTTAATACATCGATGTAGGCCTTGCTGTGATAATCTCACGCAAAACAAAAAGGGGTGTGAGCCCCCTCCGTGAAAAACACGACCACACCATAACACCACCGACTCCGAATTTTACTGTTGGCGCTACACAGGCTGGCAGATTACGTTCACCGGGCACTCGCCATACCTTCACCCTGCCATCGGATCGGCACATTATGTACCGTGATTCGTCAATCCACACAACGTTTTTACGATCCTTACACCAAGCGAGGTATCGTTTAGCATTTACCGGCATGGTGTGTGGCTTATGAGCAGCCGCTCGACCATGAAATCCAAGTTTTCTTATCTCCCGCCTAACTTTCATAGTACTTGCAGTGGATACTGATGCAGTTTGGAAGTCCTGTGTGATGGTCTGGATAGATGTCCGCGTATTACACTTTACGACCCTCTTCAACAGTCGGCGGTCTCTGTCAGCCAACAGACGAGGTCGGCCTGTACCGTTTTGTGATGTACATGTCCCTTCACGTTTCCACTTCACTATCACATCGAAAACAATGGACCTAGGGATGTTTAGGAGTGTGGAAATCTCGCTTATTGACGTATGATGCAAGTGACACCCAATCACATGACCACGTTCGAAGTCCGTGTGTTCCGCGGAGGGCCCCATTCTGCTCTCTCATGATGTCTAATGACTACTGAGGTCTCTGATATGGATTACCTGGCAGCAAGTGTCAGTAAAATGCACATAAAAAGAAAAATTTATGTTTTTGGTGGTGTCCGGATACTTTAGATCACATAGAGTATGTAAACAGGCAGAATACGACCCTACTGTCGGCAACGTCTAAATGAGACGAAAACTGTCTGACGCAGATTTTAGATCGGTTACTACTGCAACAATGGCAGGTTATAAAGATTTAAGTGAGTTTGAACGTGGTGTTATAGTGGGTACACGGGCGATGGGACACAGCGTCTCCGAGGTAGAGATGAAATGGGGATTTTCCAGTGCAACCATTTCACGAGTGTTCCGTGAATATCAGGTACCCGATAAAGCATCAAATCTCTGACATCGCTTCACTCGGAAAAAAAGGTCCTGCAAGAACGGGACCAACGACGACTGAAGAGAATCGATCAACATGATTTCAGTACTGGGCCATCAACAAGTGTTAGCGTGCGGACCATTCTACGAAACATCATCGATACAGACTTTCGGAGCCGAAGGCCCACTGAGTACCCTTCATGGCCGCCCGACACAAAGCTTTACGCCTCGCCTGGACCCGTCAACACCGTCAATGGAGTGTGTCTGACTGGAAAATGCTGCCTGGTCGGACGAGTCTCGCTTCAAATTATGTCGAGCGGTTGGACATGTAGGGGTATGGAGATTGCCTCATGAATCCATGGACCCAGCATGTCAGCAGAGAACTTTTCAACCTGGTGGAGGCTCTGTAATAGTGTGAGGCCCGTGCAGTTGGAGTGATGTGGGACCGCTGACACTCTAGATACGACTCTGGCAGGTGACACGTACGTAAGCATCCTGTCTGATCTTCTGTATCCATTCATGTCCATTGTGCATCCCGACGGTCTTGGGCCATTCCAGCAGGTCAGTGTGACAGCCAAGCAGGATTCATGATGTCAGTTCCCTCCTACGCTACTTCAGACATTAGTCGAGTACATACCACGTCGTGTTGCACTTCTGCGTGCTCGCGGGGGTACTACACGATATTATTCAGGTGTACCAGTTTGTTTCGCCCTGCAGTGTAGATTCTTGTTTTATTCACAAGAGCGTTGAGCTCTCATATAAAAA
Organism: Schistocerca gregaria; assembly: GCF_023897955.1. Lineage (NCBI taxonomy): Eukaryota > Metazoa > Arthropoda > Insecta > Orthoptera > Acrididae > Schistocerca > Schistocerca gregaria. The sequence continues at coordinate 300,021,254 of NC_064922.1, read as the reverse complement.
GTCATTGGTGATCTAAGAAGTGAACGAGAGAATTAGACTCGTTTCAGAGAGACTTCCTTACAAATTCTGAACACCATGCTGTTATTGAAGTGTTCGATAGGTGTGAATGCATTTACTACAAGGAGCTGATTCTGTTCTAGCAGAAGGAGGTGATCAATTATTTATACTGTACGCAGTTTGCCAGAAAGTGCTGTTCAGTACCATTTCGAATTCGTTAAGGAAGATTCAGAGGCGAAATCTTGGTTGTCTAATGGAATTGCTCCAAAAAACTACTCAAATTGCAGGAAAAATTTTTTACAATTGATTATGCTGCAAAAAGGGTGAATGATCATGTGAGTAAGCATCAAATTCATAAATCTCTACTTGGTAGCAGTATAAATTGTTGAAATTCTCATAATGACAAGTTAATCTGAGGCAGCTGTGTGTGTGTGTGTGTGTGTGTGTGTGTGTGTGTGTGTGTGTGTGAGAGAGAGAGAGAGAGAGAGAGAGAGAGAGAGAGAGAGAGAGAGACAGAGAGAGTTTGACATATTAAATGCAGAGATACGTGTGCGCACACGCAATTATACGTATATACCGCATGTCTGTAACCCTGGAGTCATTTCAGTATTATGCCGGAATTGTGTATGTGTAGGTAAATAATACATAACTTTCGTCTTGGTTTCAGTTTAGTATTAAGTCACGGCTTGGTGAATGTCTTTCTGTTTAAACTGAGGGCTACATGATTGTTTACTTCATATCTTCATATATGATTTTAATGGTATGGTCTGGTTGGTTTGAAAGAAGACAGATTAAACACGCAACTGGTCTCTTTATGTCATTTTGGATTTGTTCTTTTATTGGCTGGACATTATGAGGAGCAGACTGGGAGGGGACGAAAGAACGGGTATGACTCGACAGGTATGTCAGAAATAACGTAATTGACACAACTGTTATGCTTCGTTTCCAATACTACACACTGACTCTTTGGGGCTTAAAAATTACCATTAACACAAACGAACTATTTCCACAATGTTGGACGTTAATGCTGTACTATGCCTGACTGCAGTTAAGGAGGAGGTAAAAGGTATCGAGAGGAGTTTTAATTTCCCACTAATACTACTGTGATATTTTGTAATACTACACTGTGACTAAGGAGGGGGAAGGGGCAAGGATGGAGGGGAGAGGCCTTTTAATATCCCATTAGCACAACTGTGCTGCTTTTTAACACTGTTCTTTGATTGGTTGGAAATAGGAAAGGGAAGGAATAAAAACTACACTCTTGGTCAGTTTCCTGTCATCCCGGATTTTTAGTACTGCTCTATAATTGGATCTGTCGGAGGAGAAAGTCTTTTAAATTTCTCATTAATCTGAGCAATTTTCAATTTCAATACTGATCTGTGATGGGCTGGTGATAAGGAGTACTGAACTGTGGTTGGTTTGGAGATAGGGGACGGGAGGACACGGCATTTAATTTTTCACTAACATAGTTAGATGATTTCCTCCATCTTGAATTATTAATACTGTGTTATGACTGGATGGAGGTGAGGAGAGTGGAGAGTTGGGGGAAAGTGGTGTGGCTTCCCACCGATAATGTTAGTGGCATCACTGGTACCAGCAATGCTGGCAGTGTTGACGTCACCAGTAAGGGTGATTATGTCGTTAGGTAAACGTTCTCAGAGTGCCAGTCGTCAATGTAGACAAAGTCGCTACAGCCTTACTACCCTTGTAAATGAAAAATTTTAATACTTCGCAGTAGTTCGAAGAGATATCGGGATTGCAGCCGGTCGTAGTAAACTTCACTCCATGATATTTCGACAGTACTAAGTCACTTTCAGGTGAGCCATCGAATTGTGACGAGGAATTCTCCGCACCGCCCTATACAGCACGCTGAGAGTATTGCGGCACGTGCGTCAGAGTCACGCTGGCGGATGGACCACTCCGCCCGGAGGCAGACTTGCTGGGTTCCTAAAGACGAGTGCAACGTTTATGTTCTGTGCAGCTTTCTTCCACTGCGCGTGCTGTTTGCGCTATATAGGCCATACCTCACTGGCAAGATATTTTGTAAATTCCAACCTTCCGTAATAGCAAATTATTTCACTGGTCACAGCAAGTTACAAATCTTAGAGGGAGTGCAGAAAATCACTTTCGCCTGAAAATTGCTACGGATTCTTGCCATTTTCAAGGAAATACTTCCAATGAAGGGGAGAAAATCTAGATACTTCGTTACTCTTTATCCACTTTCCGGCTCTTGGATTTAGTTGCAAATGGCCTGTCAATTTGCTGAGTAGAGTATCCATTGTCTCTTAACATTGTTTTCAAATGTTCTTTGTGCAAACTATCTGCATACCACACTGTATGGACTATGTGTACAAGAGTTTTTCGCACATTCATGGTTTGTGATTTGTAATGGCAACTTGAAGAGTGTAAGTACAAATCTGTGTGAGTTTACGACGAACATCATATAGAATCTCCGTTAACTTATCTTCTGCTTGGGGCCACACTACTGAAGTATCATCCACGTGCCTGCAAAAAACAGTTGGATTAAGAACCGCTGATTCAAGTGCTCTTTCTCAAAATCCTCCATAAAAAAGTTAGCCATCAGTGAAGTTAGGGGGGTTACTTGAACATGCAATTGGTTGAGGCAAAGGCGTTCCAAAAAGGAGCACTGATGCTCTCCTCGAACGGTTGGCCAATTAGCGCCAAGGAATCAACAAGAGATACCTTTGTAAAACGAGATACTACATCGAAACTGAGTAAAAGTCCGAACTAAGAGAACTTAGGTGGAGAGGCACCTGTCTGCCGACAAAGTAGGCTAAGTTCCGTGTATGGTGTGGACATTTTACAACTAACGGTCTCAGCAAGAAAGCGAGGTGTTCGGCTAAATCATGTGTGGTGGTGCCAACATTACTCACTACAGGCCGTAAAGGAAGAGCATCTTTGTGCACCTTAGAAGGACCATACAGTCTAAGTGTACGCTGCCATATAGTCTTAATTGCCTGATGGTTTCTAGAGGTAACGAGGGAGAATAAAGGAGTGTACACGTCTTCCGTTGCACACGTTCTCTAGGGTCATGATCTAGCTTCCTGTGTATAGTCGGCTGTTCTTCATCTCCAGATACAAACAACGAGATAACAAGACAGGCATTACTATGAAGAAAATTATTACAAATGGATGGGCTGTAATAAAAACGTTATAAATCCGGAGTTACCTTTGTCAGCCTTCAGCACCACTGTGTCCAGATCCTCTTGGAGATTTCGTAGTGCAGCCCTTTCCTCAGACGTTATATTATTGCGTTGAGGAGGAGATCTTATAAAAGCAAGGCTAGTTTAACTTTTTATTTCTTAGGCAGCATCAATAGGAAGGCGACCTGAAGCTTCTTAAACACCACTCACAAAAAACTTATGGGACGTGATGCACAAGGTGTAGGTGCAAAATTGAGTCCTTTACCCAGTACAGAAAGCGTCGCATCGTCCATGTTCTTACCCTTGAGGTTGTCAACGGGACATTGTGCAGTTATTCCCCGTGGCAACGGCTGTTGTGCCACCATACGATCAAATTTTGAGATCTGCTAAGAGTTTGCATCCTTACACATCGAATCAAACTTGGCTGAAGTCATTCCATCAACCCAGACCCGTGACGCGATACAGAGACGTGCTGCAAACTTCAGATGTAGGTGGAAAAGTTCTTCAGAAATGGCATCCAACCTTATTTTCGTATGACAAATTCTCTCTTTAACAACAGAATTTTCCGTGCAGTGGCAGTCCCAATAAAACGTGTCAGTCTGGCAAATGTTGGTATTATGCCATGGTCCCAACATCTTATAAAACAACTTAAAGAACTTAAAAGTGTTGTTCTTTTACCACGTAGCTGGGCGAAAGTTTTTAAATATTAGGAAATCTCCTGCCCGTCAAGGCGCCTGATGTGATATATAAAATTTTTCAGGCGAAGTAAACGTTCGAAGAGATTTTGGGACAGCAGTCGCTTATGAGGATCCAGACAACTGGGGAAATTCTGATATGAAAAAACCAGCAGCACTATTAAAAAAGGTGCATCGAACACAGTAGGATGGACACAAGAATACAATGTTTCTTCCATTTTGTAATCCATCGTACTATCGAATTGTAAGTAGGCTGTTTAGGTTTTCTTATTGGTAACGCCGCCGCCACGTAGCGCTCTGTTTGAAAATCACTGGCTGTGCCGTGTGCAGTCTGTGGCTGGTTGGCATTGTTGTAATACTTGCCATTGTAGTGTTGGGCAGCGGCAGCTGGATGCTAACAGCGCGTAGCGTTGTGCAGTTGGAGGTGAGCCGCCAGCAGTGGTGGACGTGGGGAGAGAGATGGCGGAGTTTTGAAATTTGTAAGAATTGGTGTCACGAACTGATTTATATATTATGACTATTAAGGTAAATACATTGTCTGTTCTGTATTAAAATCTTTCATTTGCTAACTATGCCTGTCAGTAGTTAGTGCCTTCAGTAGTTTGAATCTTTTATTTAGCTGGCAGTAGTGGTGCTCACTGTATTGCAGTAGCTTGAGTAACGAAGATTTTTGTGAGGTAAGTGATTTGTGAAACGTATAGGTTAATGTTACTCAGGGCCATTCTTTCGTAGGGATTTTTGAAAGTCAGATTGCGTTGCGCTAAAAAATATTGTGTGTCAGTTTAAGCACAGTCGTGTACAGTTTTTCAAAGGGGACGTTTCAGAATCACCACACACGTGGTAGTTAATAAACAGAGAGATAATACGTCATCGAGGTGTGTGATGAAGTGTTGCGTATGCTACATTCGTGTAGACTGTAAAGGAACACGCAGGAAAAGAACTGAGAAGCCATTATTCTCAACCTAGGACTTTCATTTCTTTTGTGCACAATGACGGCGGTAAATGTGGCAGGTGGGAGGTGAGCTAGAAGGGAGGGGTAAGAGGCAGGTAGGGGCTTGACCCATTCCACCCAATAACCGTCAACACAGTCAAGTTTTTTACGGCGTTGTGGGACAATAACTATTCGTCCAGACCCATCAAAGTGCAATACACAACTGATTAATCAGATACCTACACGAAGCACATATTTCACCGTAGAAAGAGATGTATAAACTCCCGGAACAGAAAAATCTCTATTTTAAATGCAGTCCTACTTCATAATTATATTTAATATAAACTAAAAGGTATAAAAAAAGAACAGTAACTTTTACGAGTATCTTTTAGGAATGGAAAACAAAGACTGTTCGACAAACCGACTGCTCGGAGAGACTTTGGATCCACGTAGACAAACCGGGAGGATGACCTTAATTTCCTATACGAACAGAAATGATTTCATGGTCTACCACGAAAATGTCAATGACAACTTCACTTCCTCTTTGACATTTGTGGTTTCACTATTAGCAGATTTGATTGTTTGTGAAGTTAATTTTACTGACAATTACTTATATCTGCAACCATAGATCAAATATAAATGACGAATCTGTAAAATTTAGTAATGGGTTCCTAAAAAATACAAAATTTTCAATCTGATTTTTGTGCAAAGAATTAGGTATATTGGTGCAATTTTTTATTATTTCAGTGTTCTCCAGATCTTGATTACAGCATAAGTTTCGTATTTAAGTTGCAGTTTCCTTATAACCTAACAAATTTGGCTCTAAATGTTAAGAAATTCCAACACAACACCATGTCACCATGCAGAGAAAACCTCCAACAAGTCCAGGAATCGAATCCACTGCATGGCAGTCAGTCACACTGACGACTCAGCTAAGGAGATGGACCGCTACTAGGTTATCCTCAGCCACCAGCCTCTCCTTCTGCTCTCCACCTATCGTGGTCTCTGTTCAAGGGGTAGTGTCACTAATCATTCAAGCGACCACTTCCCACCCTGGATTCATCAAATGGATGGGACTTTCCTTCAATGGATGTAACCATGTTGGATGATCAACAGAGTCAACTGGACGCTGTTCAGCCAGCTGGCAGCGTTTGAGCTCCGTGACAGGGTGCAGGAGTGGTTGGACCACGTCATCCATATGATCCATCATGCTACTGACTGCTCCATCTCAAAGTCGTCAAGTAGTCTTGGGAGGCAACCGTCCCTTGGTAGACTGATGAGCGTCGTTATGTAGTCCAGAATAGATGTGTGGCCCTGCGACACTTTCAGTGCCGGCCAACGGTGGAAAACCTCGCGGCGTGTTTTTAAACAGGTGAAAAATTGCGCGATAGAGCGGTCAGGAACTTCAAAGCGAAGGTCAGACACACCAACATCAGTGTTCAGCGTATCAGTGCAGAATGCCTGATGTTTATCGTAGGAAATGGTTTCTCAATAAGCGCAGTGTGCGTCGAAGCTCTGAAAGATCGAAAAAAATTCAACTTACAGCGACGTTACAATAGTTTCCATGAAAAATTTTATGTACATATAGAAGGCGAACAGCGAGAAACGGAGGTGTAAAAAATAAAGAAAGCTTTGTTAAGCGATGTTACTGAAGAAGTTGTTCATCATATGCGAGCAAAGAAATCAGCGTCTAAATCATTTTTCAATTTTCGCTATGAAAATACAGTTTAGTTTTCGGGAGGAATATTCACGAATGAATCTGGAGCTTGAGGAAGTTACGGCCTGCCAAAGCGTTGCCCGTTTTCCTGATTTTCACTTCGTGTTGACGATGTGGAAACTGAGCTACAGTTACAACCAATAGAAATACAGTGTAACAGACGCATGATAAGTTTCACAATAAATTTAATCTCGCAGACGTTTGTAAGAATTCTCTTAAATAGAAATTTACAAGTTTTCCGATACCATTAAATAGCTTGTTAAGATTACATACTGGTGAAAGTACCATTTGTTCCCGCAATGAACAGAATGAAATCCGCCAATGGAAGTTTTATGACAGAATGCAGCGTAAAAGCGTGTGTTAAGATTGTAGTACTCATATAGTAATATCAGACAATGCTCTAGTATAGAACGAAATATGTAATATTCATTAACATTTTCTGTGTAACGATTAAGCTGCAGTAGTAGTAAGAAATAGGTTTCATGCTTAGCTGCCTCGTTGTCTTCACTTCATCAACATAATAAGATATTTCATTTCGGATTAATATAACAGTATTAGAAAGTAAATTTTCATTAATGTGTCATTGTGAAGGGATAAACTTCGTAAGGATATGATGTTACCGGCCATAGAATTAAGGCTCGCTGCAAAGGTACCTTGTTCCGATGCCTGCATCCCTCTGCTGCTTTACCCTCACTCCTTTCCGCGCCACATGTCACTATGAGCCAGTCGGTTGCTGACTGTCTTGGCGTGACCGTGAGCCAGCTGACACAAGCAGATCGGTGATCAGGTCTGGGCTAGTGGAATTTTTTGACGTCACTAAGGCGAACGACCCTACGTTGAGGGATAATATTCTGTCAGCTACACCAATGGGGCTTTCGTGACCATCTCCCAATTGTTATTCGGTCCTTCCTCTCTAGTCGCCTTTTTGTATACACACGCACTGTGAGACGGTATTGTGCAGGAGAATTCCCCAGGGATGTGTTTTAAGTGTCTCTATGTTTCCCAGAACTATTAACAATAAGGAGTCCGATCCAATACTTCTTACTTGCAGACGATTTTGCGGCCTTCTGCTCTTCCTCCAGTACTGCGTCAACGAGTTATTAGGCGCAATGTAAGGTGAGGAGGTTGGAGGTGTGGGCTACTAAGACTGGTTTTAAATTCTCTACAGAGAATCTTGTGTGTGTGTGTGTGTGTGTGTGTGTACATCGTTCTCGTCGTCTTTTTACTTTACCTGAACTTGGTGTCTGGACACTGTTCTCCCTTTTAAAGAGTCTGTGAGGTTTCCATACCTCAATTTTGACTCGAAGCTGCCGTACGTACCACATCTTAAGGACCTAAAGGCAACGGCCGAAAAGGTACCGAATATCTTGAAGTGTCATAGCCACAGGTCTTGGGGAGCTGACAGGCCGCGTCTGCTTCAATTTTATGGGGCTTTCGTACGTTCGCCGGTGGACTATGGGTTCACAGTGTACGAGTCAGTGAGGCCTTCACTGACTCTAGACACCATGAGGTGATCACGTTAGGCACAGGTGCTTATAAGACCAGCCTCATATCGAGTCTCTGTGCTGAGGCATGTAAACTGACAGTTACTATTTGGCGGCAGCTGCTCATAGTGCGTAGCTGGAATCCCTCGGTCGCGACCATTTGGGCCCTCAGTCCAGTGTTTTAACCGTCTGCCACCCTGCTGCAGAGGCCCCAGAGTAATTTTAGATTTAGTGCAGTAGAGTAGCGGTTGCACTTCTACAAATGTTTTAATGCAGTCTTTTATAACATTTTAACTCAGCACCACAGTAATCTAGCTGTATTTACGGATGGGTCCAAACAAGGGAGCTCCGTTGGTTAGTTTGTTGTTTTCCTTGATCGTGTCCTGAAGATCTGACTGCTTGCAGAGTGTACTGTCTTCGACGCGGTATTCTACGCGATATTGTGAGCACTGGAGCAGATGAGACTTGTTTCGACTGATAAATTCCTTGCGTGTTCCGATTCCCTGAGTGTTGTTCAGTCTCTACATCACTTCTACCCAGCAGAGAAAGTAGTCAAAAATATCCACAACATCCTCCCCCAACTACAAAGGCAGGGGAAAGAGATGTACTTACGCTGGGTGCCAGGGCACGACAGTATTCTGGTTAGCAAAAGGACGGCTGTAGCATCTAAGAGGCGTGTCACGATCCTCATTTCAGTGTGCTGTCCCACTGGATGCTTTCACCTCGCTGTTCGGGTCCAGAGAAATGCGTGGGAAGGTGGGAAGAAGAGCGGCTACGAGTGACAGACAATGAAGCTCCCAACGCGGCGGTGGCGTACCTCCTTCCAGCCACACAACGATCAGTTCTTCTCATTCCTCTTCATACAGGACAGAGCCGACGTCCCTTTGACGCACGGCTTCTTGCTCTGGCGCGGCGAGAGGAACTTTCGATATGTGGTGCTTGTGGGGTACTGATCACTGTGCACCACGTTTTACTAGTCTGTGTTTTATTTACGAACCAGAGGGCAGCGGCAGATTCGTCAATAGATCTGCCCTCTATTTTAAGTGATATTCAAAGTAACGTGGTTGGAATTTTAAGGTTTTGTGCTATATCCAACTTGTTTCCTAAAATTTTAGTGTGATGTTCGTAATGTGTTAACAGCGTGGCTAGCTAACCTTTTTTTTTTGTGGTTTGTCAGCCAGACTGATTTCCCAGCACTTTTATTTTAAATCCTCTCTTGTTTTACTTACGTTACTTATGTTTTAATTCCAGGTATAGCACATTTTACCCTTTCTCCGTTTGCATAGGGAGTGTGGGATAAAATGATTGTATGGGTGGAAGAAAGTGACGTTGGACTGAATGAGTATCATTTTGAGGGTTTATTTCTCACTGTGTGACAACATTCTTAGCCGTTTTCTCAACATCCGTATCTTTTAATATTTTTAAAGGAGCTGAAAACCTCGCAATTGCCCGTCCGTGAACTCCAAACACACACACACACACACACACACACAAGACACTACTGGCAAAAACAGCAAACTGCAACAACGGCCACAGATCGTCAAGTGACCGTTGTGGTGTAATATATGGCCAGACTGGTTCACTATTCCTTTCTAGAAGCTGAACGTCTTTTCACTATAAAGAATTCTGGTTAGTCAACAAATACCGCTATTGTTGCGGACAGTAGCTCGCTAATTACGAGGGGCGTTCGATAAGTAACTCAACATATTCCTTTCTCGGCCAGTGTCGGTTGAAATATTGCCTAATTTTTACTATTAAAATCAGTCTTGATCACAGATTTATTTGTTCTGGTAACTGGTTTCGACTAGGCCTGTGGTCACCTTCAAACCAAAATGCTGTAGGATCAGGATCGTACACTGTCGGCAGTGATTTACCACCAGAATGACGCTCCTGCTTATGCAGCATTTTGGGCTGAAGATGATCACAGGCGTGGTCGAAACCGGTTACCAGAATAAATAAATTTATGATCAAGACTAATTTTAACAGTAACTATTAGTAATAACATTGATCACTGTCTGGTCCCACAATGTATTCAAAAGTAACTGCCTAATTCATTGTGGGACATCGTGGAATATTCCCGCTTCAGCTTCTATAGGTTTATGAAGTTTCGATAGGTGGCGACGCTATACGTAGCCTTCAAAATAGACTGTGTAAGGCAGATGCGTTCCAAGCAGAGAGCTTTCTTTTGACGGAGAATCAGAGCATCCTAGATATATCTAATCGCTTGCAGAATGTCTACGGTGACCTGGCAATGATCAGAAAGCACGGCGAGTCGCTGGGCGAGGCGTACGTCATCATCGCAATAAGGCCGCGCAAACCTGTCCGATCTCTCGCGTGCCGGCCTGGTGCACACAACTGTGACTCCTGCAATGTTTGACACAAAAATGCTAACTAACTTCTCCTTCTCCATGACAACACAAGGCTTCACACAAGTCTGCTCACCCTAGAGGAGCTCACAAAACTTCACTGAACTGTTCTTCCTCTTCCACCGTACAGTTCGGATATTCCACCTTCCAACTCGTATCTGTTCGGGCCAATGAAGAATGCACTCCGCGGGAAGCAGTTCGTGCATAAAGAACGGCTATTGAAGCAGCAAGACGTTAGGTCCGACTTTGATCAGTAGAGTGGTACCATGAGGGCATACAGGCCCTCATGGGAAGGTAGCTAAAGGTCATTATATTGAACGGAGATTATGTTGAAAAATACAGTTTTGTAGCCAAAAGAGTGGGCAACAGTATGCTGCATTGGCGTCCTGTATAAAAACAACCTGCTTTCAGAAAAAGGTGTTGCATTACTTATTGAGAGAAACGCAGCATACATAAAAGATCAAGGAAAACATTAATTTGGGTGCCCCTAATATATGTTTACAGGTCGGATCGCTTCGTTCATTATGTTTTATTATAGATCTTCTTACATTTTGTGTTTTATGCGAGATTATACTTATCGTGCTTGTTTTACTTTGTGATTCTTTCTACTCTTATAAACTCTTTATGCAAAGAGCTGTCATGGTACTTCTGTAGCTAAATTTAGTCTATTTAAGTCATAGCATTAACTTTCACTTAGTAGCATAATCAAAATGTGCTTGACTTGATAAGCAACTGTGACGACTGCTTGCATGGGGGACTGGGGGAACGATGGGAGGGGGGAGGGGGGGGGGTGCCATCTGCACAGTACTTATCATGCTGAAAGATATTTTATAAGTATTTCCTAAAGAGTATTTTAACTGTGACGAGCAGTAGGACGAAAGTACGAGAAGGGTAAGTAAAGTGATCCACTAAACTACCGTTCAATATTCTTAGCAGTATAGAATCTTAGAACAAATTGTGAGCTCAAATACAATGAGGTCTCCTCCACGCCCACAAGAAAGGATTGTCAAAACATCGATCATGCGAAACCTAACTAGTACTTTTCTCACATGATATCCTGAAAGCCATGAATCAAGGCAGACAGGGAACGGCATCAGGTCTGCTAATTCGATAATGGTCGAGAGAGCGGAGGGCTAAGAACGCGGCCGTCCGTACCTCAGCTCGATGACACCATTGGCTAAGGATGACACGGTGGGAGGTCGGGTCAGGTTGGCCCGTCTACGGCCAGAAGGCTTCTCCTACTAGTCGCTTCCGTAGGGATCATGAGGACTAGATAATATTAATAGTAGAGCACACAGCAGCATTCAAGCAGGCATCCTTCCGGCGCATACTTGAGCGGAACGGGCAACAGCCTTAGTAACTTATACAGTGGGAAGCACCCTCTGCCATGCACTTCAAAGCAGTTTTCATACTAAGGAAGTTGACATACCAAATAGAATATAAGATACGTTTTCCAATGGACCAGAAATCGAAAACGTGGATTTCAGAGCCCAGCCGAGCCGTTCTCATTAGACTTAAGTACGGCATATTGATAAATGAGAAGGAAATAACTGCAGAACGATGGAGAGACTACTTCTCTTAAATCACCCAGACAGAGATAAAATGCTGCCTGCAGACACCAAGGAGGAAAGGGAAGGTGAAGAAGAACCAGAAGTGACTGAAAAAGGCTCAGAAACAACAAAGCCCCAGGGGAGGATACAACAAAAGGAGAATTTATCAAAGAGACGGATGGGAGCTTGTACTTGGAGTATATAAACTGATCCAACTGATTTTAAAGAGTGAGTCATTGCTAGAAGAATGAAAATTGGCCATAATATGTATACAAGAAAGGAAGCAATATGGAATGTGGTAATCAAAGAGGCATCGGATTGCTGAATGTAGCCTAAAGGAGACTGTCTACAATTGTCTACGGAAAATTACAACCATTCATAGATAACTACAGGAATACCAGGATGGCTTTGGAGCAAACCGGTCAACAACAGAAAACTTTTTCACCCTAAGACAGTTATTAGAAAAACACTCGGAATATGATGAAATTTCTATAGTCTATTCATCAATTTTCAAGGAAAGCACGCACAGGAATAGCCTATACATTGCACTGCGTAGCTTTAATGATCCCCGAGAAGCCGGTGAGAATAGTGCAAACATATGGATGGGTCAAGGACAGCAGTGCGTTTCCGTGGCTTCACGCCAGAAACGTTCGTGATTGAGACAGGTCTCACACAAGGTGATACTCTCGCATATGTTCTGTGCAGTGCCATCTTAGAGAAAGTAATAAGAAAACGTGGGCAACGGAAGTGGACAGAGTGCAGATGGATGGCAATTTCAATTGTATCGCATATCGAGATGATATAATACTGCTAAGTGAAACAAACCGGGAGTTGAAAGAAATGCACCAGAAAATTGTCAGCTATGCACAGGAGGTTGGGTTAAAGGTGAATCAAGGCAAAACAAAGTTCATCAAATCAGGAAGAAGACAAGAAAAATAAGAATTTATTGAGATAGGTGGCATGAGCTCCAGGAGGGTTCATTTGAAATACTTGAGCACTTGCTTTACCAGCAACAACAGCATAGAAATGGACATCAAGGAAAGAACAGGAGTGTTAATGAAATACATGAAATCCCTCAAGGAGCTGCTCAGCTTAGAATCAATATCACAGAATACGAAGATGAGAATATATAACAGTGATATGGCCAGCAGTAGTGTTTGGTTCAGAAACACTGAGCATCGCTAAACGACAAAAAAACTATTAATATTTCAAAAAAGAGTAATGAGGAAGATATGGGGACGGATTTTATTTAAAGGAGAATGGAGAATGAGGAAAAGGGAGGACATCCACCTCTCAATACGACAACCAAAAGTCCTATCGAAACTGAAGTGCAAAAGAATCTCGCGGGCAAGCCATGAAGCCCGTATGGCAGAAGAAAGACAAATGAGGAAAGCATTTCGTGGGAATCAAGCAGCAGACGTCGCAGACTCTTCAAGGCAGTGCTGGATGGACGAGCTGGCGAAGAACCTGCCATTAGTGGGGATTTAAGACACTTGAAGGAGCCGATAACATAACAAAATGTAATGCAGACAGTCTGTGGAAGCAGCAGTGGTCTGCAGGTTCTGATTCAAAATGGCTCTGAGAGCTATGGGACTCAACATCTGAGGTCATCAGTCCCCTAGAACTTAGAACTACTTAAATCTAAGGACATCACACACATCCGTGCCCGAGTAAGGTTTCGAAACTGCGACCGTAGCGGTCGCGCGATTCCAGACTGAAGCACCTAGAACCGCTCGGCCACAACGGCCGGCCGCAGGTTCTGTGACCACTGGTTATGTATATACGTAAGTATTGATTTAAATGAAATTTTTTATCGTGTGATGCCCTGTTGATAGTTTTGGCACTCACACCCCGTTGTCTTTTGAGAAAATAAAATGGAGACTATAAATTAAAGCAAACATTTTTTTCCTGTGCTTCACTCTTTGATCTTGTTACAAATCCGTACAATATTTACTCATACAGCTCCTTCATTCTGCTAGCTAAGAGAGTATCAGCAGTGTCCACAGAATCGAGGGGCAATGAGTCTCGGGTCAGTGACCTCGCTCTTGTTTCCACAGAGGGAACAGACGTGGTGCCACTGTGAACGGACTGCACGGCGCACTGGTGCAGCGGATGGCTAATGAGATCACGGACCAGCACCGGGCAACGATGGTGTGGAACAGTGTTGCATGGGGGTGGGGGCGGGGGAGTAGGAGAGGGATTTGACAAGGTGGTGGAGGTGGGGGAGGGGTGGGGGAGGCAGCGGACAGAACAGCGGGCCGCCCGGCGACGGCGAGGGGGCGGTAAATCGCAGGCAGATTCTGTTTCACGGCTTTTAAACCAGCGTCAATATTGGCCCTGGCTAATGGAGCCATGAAAATGAATGATGCGACCGCAAACTGTTTAGCACAGCTGCACCGCCGCTGTTAGCAGCTCTCTCCGCTGGCGATGCGATGCGACAGCCAACTTTGCGGTCCGGCTAATTTTGTGGCATGCGGCAGCAGCCAGCCGCTAGCATCCAGAAGCCATCACCGGAAAATGGGAAGCGCCCGATCATTGGCCTCCGAGCGTCAGCGCACGCACTGTGAAGGCGCGCGGGAAGCGAGTTCTTAACCCACTTCATGGGCACTCCTCTTTCTTTTCAATTGTTTGTCTTCGTACCCGCCCCTGCTACCCAACATTCTTTCGTTCGTTTACGGAAGAGAGCCTTTATCTCTCCTGTGCAGTTTTGATAGTTTTACCTTTACCGAGTGCATTTCTTTCGACTTTCGTAAACATGAGCTATTAAATTTACAGTTTCTTCTAAGGAACAAGATTTTTCTGGTATTATTAACGTAGTCACAAATCTACCTGTCAGATTACAGCACTACCACGTTCTACTAAATTAGCAATACGTTAATATCGATAATGTTACTCTTCTCGAAGAAATTAGATTTGAGCGTTACTGTATACTCCTGGTTGAGGTATCGCACGTGTTTTCTTTTCTCTAAATATGTCTGCCAAAGAAAATAACAGAAGAATAAACGAGAACAAAACTAAAATTCTATTATTAAAAAAGTAAACTACAGCTGCGCAAAAGAAAACGGTCGCCAGCCTGAGTAGTTAAAGTTGTTCCAGCTACTACCACTGTTCGTAAAGAAAGTTAGCTGTGGGCATTTATTTTACTTGTCACCAAAATACTATTTTTGCATTTAGGACACGAGACAGTGGTACACTTTAGCAAGCAGTATTCCAGTAGTTTGGCGTGAATAACATAGAAGTATTAAGCGTTATGTGATCAACCGGATCTCTGTATAATAAGCAGTAAACTGTTGATCATGATAAGTGAATGATTTACTAATAGTGGAGCACTACTAACTTGGACGTAAGGGCCTTTTATCAGTGTAATTGCTGAGAAATATTGTCACTCAAATGGTATTCAAATGTTTATGTTACTTAATCATATATAGCTGATGGTCTTGAGACGCACTTGAGTTGCGATAATGACTTAGGTTGAATCCCACATCATAATCGTAGATTTACGTTATTTGTTCAGATTACCATTTGCTTTATAAGGGAGCCTCTGCTTCTATATACCAGATAGAGCACACGTAAGACATATGGACTCTGAGCAGTAATAGTTTGAATAGCGGTAGCAGTTACTTACTAAAGCACGCAAATCTTATAAAATCGGTAGCTGTACATCATTAATGCAGTAATTGTGATTTGGAAAGCAAACTTGGCTCAACTATTTGTATCAGTAGCCAGAAACGAATGTGTTGGTTTCTAAGATCAAGGCTGGATACACTATAGAAAACGATGTTAACTGCAAACGAAGTGAAATATAAATCTTTTTACAAACCTGTAAATGACTTATTCCCTAAGTAGACTTTTCAAGTTTACTGGACTGTAATTGCTCTGAGTGACCTCAGTTTTATGCAGGTAACTTTGACAGTGTACTGATAATTCTTTAAGAGTGAAATTTATGCAAAACAATATAGATCATCTCTTATCAAATAGACCTTAGTGAAACTTTAACTGTCCTTCTGCGAAAAATGCGTGGAGTACTTCAGAAAAAAAACTCACTGTACTATAAAGAAATCGACCACTCCACAAAAATTAATGAATATTGTCATGGATTTAAATTACTTTTGAATTCCATAAAACAAGATAGTCGGGAATATCTCAGCACTTGGAATAGGACACTGTGCAGGTAAATAACTAATGATAAAATACAGGGGCTCAACATAAAGTTTACAGGACACAAACTTGTTACTGGATAATAAAACACGTAACCCTTCCATGCAGTTATACAGCACTCAACTGATTCTTTGAGACGAAAGTGGTGGCAAATGTATCCATGGCTGTTGCTGTGTAATAAACTCTGAAAATTAATTTCATAGGCTCTAATTTTCATAGTGGAGATCTAGTCAATGTATACCATGCATAATGAGCCAAATTTACTCCACATCCGCGGTCTTATTAAACAATCTTGATGTCCTTCTTGTCTTGTTCAGTGCACAAGATGCGAACGCTTTGCATGCCAGCTACCAACTTACACTGGCCACAAGGTAGCCTTACATTTCAACCGACAAATCCACCTTTGCTGTTCCTGCCAAGTCAGTTTCGTTACAGAGGGACTTCCCTCGATGTTCTACATGATACGAACCTCAGTACCCTATGCATGATCTAATATTACAAGTAAAACTTTAACATTTATATTCTTTTACAGAAAATTTCTTTTAATATTGTATGCATAGATTATTTGCGTTGACATAAATCGACACAGACAATGATTAAATATACAAGTACATTTTGCATCAAACATCGTAGCGATGCAGAAGTCGCATTAAACATACGAGGACACAGAAGTTGTATGACATAAGTAATATCAATATACGTGATAACATGCGTTTCTGGTGGGCCAAGATACAAACCCGAAACATTGCACTTCGCGGCCGAAGTCCCTGCCAAACGAGCTATCCATCCACAAGGCACAACTATGTCCCAAAGACAGAATTCTACCAGTACCTGCCTCCCGAATATAGGCTGTAAAAATGTGCAAGAAAATTAACTAAAAGAGTACGAGCCACCACAGACGTTTTATTGCTAGAAGAAAACACCCTTAGAAAGGGACAGTCCTGTTTAGAAGCTACATTCACAGTTAAGCGGATGATAAAAAAGAAGGGAATATAGACCTGACACTCTCATGGCTTCTATTGATTACGAATAGCACTAGACCAAGTAAGTAGGGGAAAAAGTAGGAGAAATTATAACTGACATACAAACATAAGTAGTTAAAACATGTGACGTGCGCTAATGTAGAAGCAATGATTACAATTTTGGTTCTAGCAGTGTATTTACCTTTAACGGCCACTGTTTTTGTTTTATTTGTGGAATTTTAAAATTATAGTTCCCACATAATTTTATAATATATGTACTGCTCTTTGCAGCTCATCTTCAGTTTTAGTTGTGATAATCTGATTATCAACGAATAGCATCGTTTTAAGTGTAAAATTTCGTAAAAAAAATATCCCTAGGTTAATTTTGTACATCCTTTCTCTAATCTCATCATCTATATAAATTGGACGAAAAATGAAACAAGCTACAACCCCGCCTTTATACCACGGTTTCTGTGTCTCTTTTCACTATATCATCCATTTCCGACAAATTCGTGGAATGTTCTATCTTCATATATACGTTTTAGTGCTTCAATTGGGCTTTTGGCATCGTGGGTCGCCGCCACCAAGAAAGGAAACAAATGGCCGACAGTGCAAGCAGTACCAAGAAGACCCTCGAAGCCATCTCTGCGGACAGTAATATTTTCGATAAACAATCCCCCTCTCTTGGTCTGCCCGTTTGGCTTCTAGCAAATAATGTTGGCCCATCAATAGGAGCAGGAGGAATTTTAACCAATAACTCTTTCCTAGCATAAGTTGGGAAAAATCTCTTTCCAACCAATAACGTTGGACCTCTAATGGTAGCCACAAGAGTTTTAATCAAAAACCTCCTTCTTGGCATTAGAGCGGTAATACACTCCTGGAAATTGAAATAAGAACACAGTGAATTCATTGTCCCAGGAAGGGGAAACTTTATTGACACATTCCTGGGGTCAGATACATCACATGATCACACTGACAGAACCACAGGCACATAGACACAGGCAACAGAGCATGCACAATGTCGGCACTAGTACAGTGTATATCCACCTTTCGCAGCAATGCAGGCTGCTATTCTCCCATGGAGACGATCGTAAAGATGCTGGATGTAGTCCTGTGGAACGGCTTGCCATGCCATTTCCACCTGGCGCCTCAGTTGGACCAGCGTTCGTGCTGGACGTGCAGACCGCGTGAGACGACGCTTCATCCAGTCCAAACATGCTCAATGGGGGACAGATCCGGAGATCTTGCTGGCCAGGGTAGTTGACTTACACCTTCTAGAGCACTTTGGGTGGCACGGGATACATGCGGACGTGCAAAGTCCTGTTGGAACAGCAAGTTCCCTTGCCGGTCTAGGAATGGTAGAACGATGGGTTCGATGACGGTTTGGATGCACCGTGCACTATTCAGTGTCCCCTCGACGATCACCAGAGGTGTACGGTCAGTGTAGTAGATCGCTCCTCACACCATGATGGCGGGTGTTGGCCCTGTGTTCCTCGGTCGTATGGAGTCCTGATTGTGGCGCTCACCTGCACGGCGCCAAACACGCATACGACCATCATTGGCACCAAGGCAGAAGCGACTCTCATCGCTGAAGACGACACGTCTCCATTCGTCCCTCCATTCACGCCTGTCGCGACACCACTGGATGCGGGCTGCACGATGTTGGGGCGTGAGCGGAAGACGGCCTAACGGTGTGCGGGACCGTAGCCCAGCTTCATGGAGACGGTTGTGAATGGTCCTCGCCGATACCCCAGGAGCAACAGTGTCCCTAATTTGCTGGGAAGTGGCGGTGCGGTCCCCTACGGCACTGCGTAGGATCCTACGGTCTTGGCGTGCATCCGTGCGTCGCTGCGGTCCGGTCCCATGTCGACGGGCACGTGCACCTTCCGCCGACCACTGGCGACAACATCGATGTACTGTGGAGACCTCACGCCCCACGTGTTGAGCAATTCGGCGGTACGTCCACCCGGCCTCCCGCATGCCCACTATACGCACTCGCTCAAAGTCCGTCAACTGCACATACGGTTCACGTCCACGCTGTCGCGGCATGCTACCAGTGTTAAAGACTGCGATGGAGCTCCGTATGCCACGGCAAACTGGCTGACACTGACGGCGGCGGTGCACAAATGCTGCGCAGCTAGCGCCATTCGACGGCCAACACCGCGGTTCCTGGTTTGTCCGCTGTGCCGTGCGTGTGATCATTGCTTGTACAGCCCTCTCGCAGTGTCCGGAGCAAGTATGGTGGGTCTGACACACCGGTGTCAATGTGTTCTTTTTTCCATTTCCAGGAGTGTAGTTCTATTACTATCCAGTAATGATGGCCCACAAGATTTTTACCCAGTAATCCCACTACTCCAGCACAAGCGCGGGAAAACTCCCCTCAGGCAGAATGCCTCTCGACATCGCACAATCTGCAGTGGACACCACAAGATCCTGAAGAAGATCCCAACAGAGGGGTGGAAGCATGGATCATTTGAAGAAATATGACTCGGTCTAACAACCTAAAGGTTTTTAACTTCCATGTTAACGGCCACGGAAACCTGCAGACTTAGACAAATTAATCATTTTCCAGAAAACATGCAGTACGAAAAAATAAAAGCCTAAAAGCTAAACACAAGAAATACGAATGAAACTCTACAAAATAATAACTGTGCCTGCTTTCTCTGTGTATCTGAGACATGGATGTTGACGAAAGTTAATAAAACGAAGATACAGGCTGCCGAAAAGAGATTATGAAGAAAGGTAAAAGGATGTATCCTTTGAGATAAATCTGAAAACCAAAATTAATAGAAGTAGGAATGCATAATTTGGAATGAAAAATTGTAAATTATACAAATGATGAAAGTCAGCAAACTGATGGAATACCGAAGGAGAGGTTCACAAGAAGACTGTTGTACAACGCACCTAAGGGAAGAAGATATCCGGGAAGACCAAGGAAAAGATGTACAGTTCCCGGGTTCGATCCACGGCGGGGTCAGGGATTTTCTCTGTGTCGTGATGACTGGGTGTTGTGTGATGTCCTTAGGTTAGGTTTAAGTAGTTCTAAGTTCTCGCGGACTGATGGCCATAGATGTTAAGTCCCATAGTGCTCAGAGCCATTTGAACCAAAAGATGTACAGATATATTATGAAGCAGGTCTAGGAAAAAGTGCCTATTTTATGGATTGTGACAGTAGAAGAAGACGATGAAGAAGAAGAAGAAGAAGAAGAAGAAGAAGACCTGTCTCCTACTCACAAAATTTCAAAGAAAATTCCCTGCGTACCTAATTGGACCGATCTTTCTCGAAAGTAGGAGGTAGGTACAGAACTGAGGAGGTGAGGGAGGGTCGACGGTCTTGCATGGATAGTTCTTTCGCTAAGAACACTGCCGCCGGAAGCCAATGTTGTAGTTTGTGTCTCTGTACAGCAGACAGTTTTACTCGTGTGTGCATATCTTGCTAGGAATGATGGTCCCGAAAGTCACTTATACCTGAAACATAAGAACTAAATGTTGCTCTATGTAGGAATTTCACCCTATTGTCATATATTTTCTATAATCCTGTTACATAGAATAAGCTTGAAACCTGGGGATTTCAACTGTGAAAAAATTTACTTTATTAAATAAAGGCTATTTACACGCATACTACTATGTCCTCAGTTAGCGGGTTTATCCGTTTTTGTGTATTAGCTATCACTTTCGAAACTTGCAAGCTTCATTTTTAGCCATATGCTTATCAGCAAAAAATAAGTGACAGTAGTCAATGCAGACATTAAGATATGAAGTGCGGAGGTGCAATGCCTATTGCAGGCGGGTGAAGAAGGCGCGCACGAGATGGTGATCCACATCAAGTGCTTTTCCTTCTTGTGAGTGTAGTGTGGCAGCTCTCCCTATTTATTTGAGGGCTTTTATGGTGGGAGAATCAGATGTGTTATGTTAGCGGTTTGTCCTTTGAAGCTTTCGAGATATGTAGGGAATTACATTTTAAAAAAGACGTAATCCATGATGTTCTCTTCTAAAGCGTTAGAGGAAGTTAAGAAGCTAATAGAAAATGTATCTTCCATTAGAAATGGAGCTAGAAGACTTGGATGCAATGAATCCATATTACATAACAGACATAAAGAAGAGTATGGAATGGCATCACTGGGCCGTTTCGAGAGAGTATTTTCGAGAGAGAGGGAACTGTTTCAGCCCGGGTCCTGTGTTCTGTGGCCTTACGTTCGAACGCTTTCTACATTTGGCACATCAGTTTGCCGAGATTAATGGCGTGAACCACCCTTTTAATGAAGTAACCCACATGGCGGGGTAAGACTGGGTCCTCTCATTCATTGCTCGTCATAATTTAACTTTGAGACAACCACAGATGATCAGTATCGGGACGATAATGGGTTTCGGTTACGTGCAATGGAAATTTTTTTCAGCAACGTGGAAACTTTGCAGTCCAAATATAATTTTCCATACCATCGAGTCTATAATAAAGAAGAAACAAGAATATAGACTGCACAGGAAAAATTGCAGAAAAGTGTGGCAATAAACGGCCAAATATTAATCGTATAATATGTTTACTTGTGTTAAAGTGATTTTTTATTCAATTAGTAATATGTTAGTGACATTTTTTTATGCTTAATACGATCGCGATCAAGTAATGATGTTTATTGTGGTGGGGTAATGATTTTGATATAGTAAAACCTTAAACAAATTAGTAACGGCACGACCTGAAAAATACTGCAATTCTTCTTTCATCTGTTATGATTATATTAATTTCTCTTTGTGCGGAATTTCGTCCCACAGGAATAGGACGTTTACCACAGGCCGGGGACACAGGTCAGTTTTCTTTATACGTAATATTTTGTTAACTGTAACTTTAATAGCTCATACAAGCAGTCTTGAACTTACAGTATGGTCTAAAATATGTCTCTAGGTGTACTGTGAACAACTTTCGTTGTCATATAACCAGAAAAGTAGAAGTGAAAAACTTGACCACCATCTATCCTACATAAAAGTGCCATATAATTCTGCCGTACTTTCAAAGCTAAATTTTTTAACGTGTAACAACATAAAATACTTAATAGGATAAATTAGGGTACATTTTTAGGATCCGTAAAAGAATGAGAAGGCGAAAGTATAAGGCTACATGACATTTTTAGCAGTATCGTGAGTTACCTACACCACACAGAGGCAAAGAATCCAAATGCGGACAGCACCTCTCGCTGAATCGGAAGCTAAAGATGAATACTATAGTGGGTAGAACCCTAATTAACGGTTATACACTAACAAATACGTGGTAACATTAACCCTCGCATACGGCGAGCGTTAGTTCAACGAAGGTTGCAGTTCGCATTCTGATTCTTTTCTTTCTTCTGCTATAATGACAGAAGCTGAAGAAATGAATTAAAATTTGTGACATGGGCGAGACCTTAATATGGGGGATCTATTCCATCAGATCCACAGACCACCTTCGCTTGAGTGACACGCAGGATTTCCCCGTTATTTGCAACCTGTGGTGTTATTCCAACACCAGAGAGCCTTGGCAATACCGACGATTAAAGAAGGGAAAAATAGGCTGAAGGAGTGAAGTTTGTGTTAGAGAGGGCACTGGACTATGGTAGTCCCTGCAGCTGTGTTATCTCTGCTGCTATGGTAGTGTAGTAGCAGATATCTGCCTATAGAGAAAAAGATTCCCGGCTGTGACACAAGTTTTAATTCAGTTTTTCTGCTTCTGCCATTACCGAAGATATAGGTTGAGGCTTATCTGTCTCAAAATAAAGTAATTCCGTGTTTTCCTTCAGTTTGTCTCCGTTTTCTGCCATCCAAGGCTGGCATACTTGTTCCTGTGAAGGGTGAGAACCACTTGAAAATTTCTAAATGTTACACCGCCAAGCCGTATACATCACAATATCCATATTTACATATGAATCTACATAAAAAAACAAAGTTGCTGTCAGAGTTACACTGTGTACGAGACTGGAAATGGAACCTATAGCATTGTCCCACTCAGGCGTTGCTCCTGCTGACAATAACATCACCAAAACGTAGCTTGCCGATGCAGAGCGGTATTCTTCCTGTCTCTCCTTCTGTCTAAATCCCAGAAAATAGAAATTTTCATATTAGCGTAAGGTCTGCTAAATCTGCGTTCATGAGGTATCGCGTTTTGGTCCCTAGAATAATTCCAAGTAACAGGCCACAACCATTGAGAAAACTATATTTACATGCGGTTTTACCACCTGTTCACGTATTCAAGTAAATTCCTTTTCATTTACTCCCAGATTCTCATGTTCACTTCTAGAGTCATTCAATATACCTCTACTGACAAGTAGAAGACTTCAAGTACATATCCATCGATTTTCTTTAGCGAAAATTCTACGCTACACCTCATCAGTTTTGAGAATGCTCATTTTTCCAGTGTGATGTTTTTCCTATGTATTATTGTGGATACGTCACACTGAAAATAGATTTATTAAAGACTTACATTTTTATGAACCGAACCTGAAAGGCGCTTACAGGAAAGCACGTTTCCATACGTAGAGCACATAAAATTCGGAATTAAGTTATTATCCAGAAGTCTTGAACTGTTGTTGTTGTTGTTGTTGTTCTCTCCAGTCCAAAGACTGGTTTGTTGCAGCTCTCCATGCTACTCTATTCTGTGCAAGCCTCTTCATCTCCGAGTAACTACTCCAACCTACATTCTTCTGAATCTGCTTAGTGTATTTATCTCTTGGTCTCCCTCTACGATTTTTACCCTCCACGCTTCCCTCCAGTTTTAAATTAGTGATCCCTTTATGCGTCCGAACATGTCCTACCAACCGACCCCTTCTTCCTGTCAAGTTGTGCCACAAATTCCTCTTCTCCCCAATTCTGTTCAGCACCTCTTCATTAGTTACGTGATCTAACCATCTAATCTTCAGCATCCTTCTATAGCACCACATTTCAAAAATTTGTATTTTCTTCTTGTCTAAATTATTTATCGTCCATGTTTCACTTCCATCCATGGCTACACTCCATACAGGTACTTTCAGAAACGACTTCGTTACACTTAAATCTACATTCGATGTTAACAAATTTCTCTTCTTCAGACACGCTTTCCTTGCCATAGCCAGTCTACATTTTATATCCTCTCTAGTGAGACCATCATCAGCTATTCTACTTCCCAAATGGCGAAACTCTTCTACTACTTTAATTCCTTCAACATCACTTCATTTAGTTAGACTGCATTCCATTATCCTTATTTTGCTGTTGTTGATGTTCATCATATATCTCTCTTTCAAGACACTGTCCATTCCGTTCAACCGCTCTTCCAGGTCCATTGCTGTCTCTGACAGAATTACAACGTAGTCGGAAAACCTCAAAAGTATTTATTTCTGCTACATAAATTATATTCTTCTTGAAGTCTGCGGGTGTCTTGCCTGTCTCATACATGGAAGAGTTTGGTCATGGCTTGCTGTCACAAGGCTATCAGTAGTTCTACCGAAACGTTACGGCCGGGAAAGTGGGGAGTTGCCCTCCCGCCCCTCCATATCTACATCCAGTGACGCCTTATAGGATGACAGGGTGGTCTGTCAGTACCGTTGGGTCTTCTGAGGCCTGTTCGGAAGGAGTTTGGAGTTCTCTATTGTTACTGGAATTTACATACTGCCGCATTTTGTGATTAAGAGCTAGTGAGTGGAGCTGTGGACGTATTTCCGATATATTCTTTTGTTTGTCTTTGGTTTCAATAGAGGGGTGACAACAGCGGCTATAGCCAAAAACATTGGAACCGCGTGTGGGGATAATGCCATTGGACAGAGCACGGCAAGAAAGTTTCAAGGAGTCTCGTTTTAACATTCATGCTACTTCACGTTCACAAAGACCTTCGGTGTTTTATGAAAATCGTTTAAACGCATTAACACACAATAATCCACGTCAGTGTTCTCGGAAACTGTCAAATGTGGTGGACTGTGATCAGTCCACCATCGTGAGGCATTTGTGCGCGATGAGGAAGATTCAAAACTCGGGCGTACTGCTATCGCCTGCCCTAGGACGAAATCACAAAAGGAATCTGTAGGTGACCGTACGGGCATCTTTGCTTGCTCGTCATCAATTAGCTCGTGAAAAACACGGACCACTCTTATCCTGTATCTTTACTGGTAACGAGAAATGGTGTTTTTAGCCTAACATAAGGGAAAGAAAGAAATGACTGAGCGCAAACAAAGCAGCAACTTACAGTAGAAAGACGTGCGCGCATCAAATATATGGTTCAAATGGTTCTAAACACTGTGGGACATAACATCTAAGGTCATCAGTCGCCTAGACTTGGAACTACTGAAACCTAACTAACCTAAGGACATCACACACATCCATACCCGAGGCAGGATTTGATCCTACTACCGTAGCAGCAGCGCGGTTCAGGACTGAAGCGCCTAGAACCACTCGGCCACAGCAGTCGGTCTGCGTGCATCCCCAAAAGATAATGTTGTGCATATATTTACTATAAAAACAGTCTTGATCACGATTTATGTATTTATGTGACCGGTTTCAAGCACTACTGTGGTCATCTTCAGACCATTGAGCAGGAACCACTTTCTGCTGGAGAATCACAGTAGTGATTCTCCAGCAGAAAGAGGTTGCTATTCAATGGTCTGAGGATGATCACAGTAGTGGTCGAAACCGGTCACCTAAATACATAAATCGTGATCAAGACTGTTTTTATAGTAAATATTTGTAACACATTGATCACTGTCACTCCCATAAATGTATTCAAAAGTAAGTAAATAATGCTATGCGTCTGGTGGAACAGCAACGGTTTAGTGTTCTAAGAATTACTTCCCTGAGGTGTAATCATCACTGCCGACGATTAATGTCAAGAACTCAGACGTCCTGCAGACACAATCCAAGAATAACGGCCGGGAAGACTGTGTGAAGTGATGCTACTCCACCATTACGCACGCCGGCGTTCTGCTAGAGTGACAAAAAACACAATACATGGTTCAACTGATCTTGCGCTCTCACAATTTCACATTTTCCACTCTCTATCGAAAAACCTCCAAGGAACTTCATTTTCGGATGAAAACGCGCTCCGAACATGGCTCGACTACTTCATCGCCTCAAAACCACGTGATGTCTACAGTTGCAGAATCTAACAGTTCCCACAGCGTTGGCAGAATGTTGTAAATAGTGAAGGAGAATATATTATTAATGACTAAAGTCTCTGTTATGTGTATCTGATGGGTTTATTAAGCTCATGGAGAAATGCCAGGAACATACGCACCAACCTAAAGTATTATCCATCTTTTCGCGTAGCTTACTCCTTATTTCGGAGTCTAAAGGACTTTAAGGGTCGAAACATCGTATGAACGTACCTTGTTTTTTTCTTAAGTCATGCTTCTATTATCAGTCGCAACGTCTGCTTTGACTTTGTGGTGCCATTACCTTCCTGAGACAGAGTATATTATAATGACTTAATTGCTGCAGTAATTGTTCAGATGTGGCCCAATGTTTTCTGTATCTGGTGTGCTGGCGTAAACTGTCGCCAGCACATCGGTCGGCGAAGATGTGGCGCAAAGATCGATATCAGGCGGTCAATCAAGCGCTGCTATGACGAGAGAGGCCAGAGAGAGAGAGTCGCAAACAAGACGCCGACAACGCCCTCTGTACAGCAAGTATTTAAGCCGTCTTCGCTGACCGGAGGTCGGGGTCTGCATCCTTCAACCATCCTTGACAGCTACAAATCCTTGATCCGCCCCATTCTCTGTTATGCCAGCGTAGCTTAGATTTCCGCCCCTCCGCGGTTCTATAAAGCCCCCCAAATCCTCGAACGCCTGCGCTGTGCCTCTCCTTCCGCATCCCCCTTCCGTCCCCCCACGTGCCTCTTCTACGATCTCATCCCCTTCCCTCACCTTCTCCTTTTCCTTGAACACATCCGCACACTATATATTTTTCGCCGCCTTGATCCCCTTCACCCCCTGGTGTCTCCCTTCCTCTCCACCCCCAAATAGGTGCGGCGCCTTTACCGTTGTGTTCCACCCTCTCTCCATCTCCACACCCTCCTTCTCCTTTCCCAACGCAACTTCCACCATCCATCCCTCCCGGATGATGAGCTTCGCCCTGACATCTACCCTTCCCACCAACTCTAACCCCATCTTCCTCCTGCGTCCTCCTCAGGGCTCCCACTCCTCCCCCTCCCTCCTCCTAAGCGGCTTCCCCTCCTACTCCCCCTCCCTCTCTTGTGCCCCCTTTCAGTGTCTCTGCACTCCCTCCTGCCCTGTCTTCCCTCTTCATCTCCCACCTCACGTGTCTCCTGCCTCTTAGTGTACCCGCTGACGCCCCTACTCTCTTCATGCCACAGCTTCCCCTGCTGCCCCTTGGTCTCCCCTCCTGCTCCACCCTCTCTGACCTTTCCCTCGGCAGGTCCCACCTGACAGTTTTATTCTCGGTCGTGTGTGCTCCAAGTGGGTTTTAAGTGTGTTGTTCTGGAGTGTTTTTAACACTGTGGCCGACTTTTAACCTGTACATGTCCGTTCACTGTCTTCTCAGTGTTTTAAGAATCTCCAACTGCGTTTTATAACTTTCTGGTGAATTTTTTAACTGTCCCCCATGAACGTCTCCATGTCAGTGTATTTTTACCTCCACTTTCTCCCATTACTCTGTTTTATGTTCCCCTTTTTTATCGCCTTATGTATGTTACATTTTATTCTTGTTTTAGTTGTCATGTCACTCGGCTGAAGAGCGGCGGATTATGCTGCTGACAGCCCTCCCCTGCCCATATGGGGCAGGGGAATGAAATCACAACAAAGAAAAAAAACTGGAGGGCCTCACTGACTCGACTCACTATTCCAGCTAGAGTCCGGTAGTTCACATTGTAGGTTACGACGTTACTTAGCGACCAGAGTAGAGTAAAAGCAAGATTACCGATATTGCTTGCAAGAGGACTATTACTGATGAGCTTCTACTACCACACATGGACTCTATTCAAGTTAAGTATCCAGTACAAGTAAATAAAGAACCATATTAATCCACGTGTGCATTTGTAGAACGAGGATACCGGCCACTTATAACCGCAACCTGCCTCTCGCTTCCTTGGTACAAGAATCTACAGTGGCGAATGAGGATACTAAATCTTGTTCAAGAAATAATTCTGGGGAACTACACTTCGTTCTTGGCTAGACCAGGAGAAACTTTGATCGTGAGGGCAGTAGTTAGGGCTAGACGTCTACGCCTGCAGCGCGGCGGCCCGCCACGAGGCGAGGAGTGCCGGAAGCCGGCCGGCTAGGGACAGCCGCTGCCACTGTACGCCGCGGCCGCCGCCACAAATAACCGGCCGGCCGTGTTTCGCTAATGCAGAGCGGACACCCGCCCAGATAGGCGCCGCCGCGGAGATTAAGCAGAGCCGCGCGCCGCGCCGCGGGCCGGCGCTACGCTATTCCGGGAGGCCGCACCGCTAATAATATTGCGATGTGCCGCCGGCCGGCCTTCTCGGAATAACAGCCCTGTTACCGAACAAGCTGGCAAAACGCGCCGGTGTCGCAAGGTGGATGCAGACTGAGCGGCCCAAAGTCATGGGAAGGGTTGCCGCATCTGAAGATGCGACGTGTGTGACGCCAGAATGTTGCGTCAGAATGCGGCGAACTGCGGCAGTGCAGGCACTGTATCTGAGCACTCTGTTAAGGTGTCCTCATATGGGACGAGGTAGTTAACAGTGGCGTGGGTGCAGAGGGGAAATTCAACGTCACGAGACACATGGGACGTGCTAGTTAACGAGATTGGCGACCGTAGAGCTCTCCAGTCTCGGCTGTCGGCTGTATCTGACTCCCAACCCATGCAGTTTGCTTACGAAAATGGACGAGCGTAAAATTTCATCGTTAGTTTTATTAAAACGTTCGTTTTCTCCCTTGTCTATGTGATACATTTCTGTAGTGTACATAAATATAAACTTCAATGTCCATGAACGTGTTATAAGACAGAAAGGAAAGTTCCATGTCCAGTCAGTAAGGACAAGAGCTTATAAAATTCACTAAATGGGACAAATTCACCCCTGAGAGGGAGCGCATTTACACTCCTGGAAATGGAAAAAAGAACACGTTGACACCGGTGTGTCAGACCCACCATACTTGCTCCGGACACTGCGAGAGGGCTGTACAAGCAATGATCACACGCACGGCACAGCGGACACACCAGGAACCGCGGTGTTGGCCGTCGAATGGCGCTAGCTGCGCAGCATTTGTGCACCGTCGCCGTCAGTGTCAGCCAGTTTGCCGTGGCATACGGAGCTCCATCGCAGTCTTTAACACTGGTAGCATGCCGCGACAGCGTGGACGTGAACCGTATGTGCAGTTGACGGACTTTGAGCGAGGGCGTATAGTGGGCATGCGGGAGGCCGGGTGGACGTACCGCCGAATTGCTCAACACGTGGGGCGTGAGGTTTCCACAGTACATCGATGTTGTCGCCAGTGGTCGGCGGAAGGTGCACGTGCCCATCGACCTGGGACCGGACCGAACGACGCACGGATGCACGCCAAGACCGTAGGATCCTACGCAGTGCCGTAGGGGACCGCACCGCCACTTCCCAGCAAATTAGCGACACTGTTGCTCCTGGGGTATCGGCGAGGACCATTCGCAACCGTCTCCATGAAGCTGGGCTACGGTCCCGCACACCGTTAGGCCGTCTTCCGCTCACGCCCCAACATCGTGCAGCCCGCCTCCAGTGGTGTCGCGACAGGCGTGAATGGAGGGACAAAAGGAGACGTGACGTCTTCAACGATGAGAGTCGCTTCTGCCTTGGTACCAATGATGGTCGTATGCGTGTTTGGCGCCGTGCAGGTGAGCGCCACAATCAGGACTGCATACGACCGAGGCACACAGGGCCAACACTCGGCAACATGGTGTGGGGAGCGATCTCCTACACTGGCCGTACACCTCTGGTGATCGTCGAGGGGACACTGAATAGTGCACGGTACATCCAAACCGTCATCGAACCCATCGTTCTACCATTCCTAGACCGGCAAGGGAACTTGCTGTTCCAACAGGACAATGCACGTCCGCATGTATCCCGTGCCACCCAACGTGCTCTAGAAGGTGTAAGTCAACTACCCTGGCCAGCAAGATCTCCGGATCTGCCCCCCTTTGAGCATGTTTGGGACTGGATGAAGCGTCGTCTCACGCGGTCTGCACGTCCAGCACGAACGCTGGTCCAACTGAGGCGCCAGGTGGAAATGGCATGGCAAGCCATTCCACAGGACTACATCCAGCATCTCTACGATCGTCTCCATGGGAGAATAGCAGCCTGCATTGCTGCGAAAGATGGATATACACTGTACTAGTGCCGACATTGTGCATGCCCTGTTGCCTGTGTCTATGTGCCTGTGGTTCTGTCAGTGTGATCATGTGATGTATCTGACCCCAGGAATGTGTCAATAAAGTTTCCCCTTCCTGGGACAATGAATTCACGGTGTTCGTATTTCAATTTCCAGGGGTGTATATTTGCACTAGCGAACCTGGAAATGCTTCGCAGTTGCTAAATATGTATAACAGCTGGATCCGTCATCGTCTTCTTCTCCGCCTTCTGTCTCTTCACCCTTTCGTCTCTCCTCTCTTTATTTAATCTCCTCCTACGGCCCCTCATTCTGTACATCAACTACTCGATCCTCTCTCAGTCTTCATTCCAGCTTCTCGTCTCTCCTCTCTCTGTCCATGTCCTCTTTCCCTCTCTTTATGTCCATCCCCCCTTCTCTCTGTGTCCGTTACCTTCAGCATTGTATATTGTTATAGCCAACGAAACCTTGAT
The DNA here is from genome assembly GCF_023897955.1 of Schistocerca gregaria. Taxonomy (NCBI): domain Eukaryota; kingdom Metazoa; phylum Arthropoda; class Insecta; order Orthoptera; family Acrididae; genus Schistocerca; species Schistocerca gregaria. The sequence goes on along the minus strand of NC_064922.1, from coordinate 299,990,498 downwards.
TGAGAATTGAAGTCGCTTATGAGTTTGAAGTAAATCGGTCGAGAAATGTTCAAGAATTTTGCTTCCAGTGTTTCCTCTCTCTCTCTCTCTCTCTCTCTCTCTCTCTCTCTCTCTCTCTCTCTCTCTCTGTCTCTCTCTCTCTCTCTCTATCTACTTTCTGCGTATAGATGCACCAAAGCCTAGGTCAGTCTCAACGTTTATTATCGTACCATTTAATAATCTGAGGTAAATAAGTCAAGAACTTTTCGAGACTTTTGCTAGTAACATCACCCTTTTGTGTAGTATGTATATACAAATACACCATATATATCAAAAGTATGTAGGCTACATCCTCCCGAACGTTTATTAGAGCAACATGCAAAAATTTTAAGTAAACTGGTTAAAAACTTTTGTGGATCTCTGGTAACAATCTCAAGCATCGACTTTTCTTTGGTTAATAGTATAGAGTCCAAATATATATTTATATACCACATATATTAAAAATATTTGTAGTCCATCTGCGTCGGCGACTTCTACATTTCTATCTCGCTATTCTTTCCCGCTAGTTCATTTAACATAACTACATTATCCGCTCTCAACTGAGAGCCACCTGATCCACCAATGACTGCCCCGCTTCTTCATTCGTGACATCTCTTGTCTCTGATATTGACTCTGTACCCACTATCCACAGTAAAAATTACATTACAACATAACCATACGCACAGAACAATTAGTCCCGAAGTGTTCTACCAAGTTACTTGTTTTCTCTAATCATGAATCAACTGGACACTCTACATTGCCTAGCTGTGTGCCCAAAATGGTTACAAGTAAGGTAGGTCCGCTACTGATTCAGCACAAGGCGCAGAATGCCAGAATAAATTACACTGAGTACAATGTACACGTACCACTCCTAAATTGCGACGAATCCACACGTTCCTCTGATTTCGTAAATGTGACTTTCGTAAAATCACACCCACTTAACTTCTACACAATGGTTACCACCACACAAGAATGAAATATTCTCAGGCACCCCAGTGATGACACTGCGGGCTGTAGATCAAACAACAATGCTGCGGAGTCGGCACACACTCCACCGTTGATTGCTATGACGTCGACTCTCCTGACATCTCTCTTTGTGGACCACTCCCTGGAGGTGTGTCTTAGTATGGCGTGTGTGTGTGGTGATGCCGTAGGTGGCGGGTAACCAGTGGAAACACTGTGCACAACGTAGCAATGTAACTTTATTGTATCTTCAGTTCTACGTTAGGCAGGCACCTCTCTCCTCGTGAGCTCTGGACGGTGCAGCTGGTATTGGGTGGTAGGACGGCGCCCGGCGTTGATGCATCAGGACTTGAGCCTGGCAGCGAAGGCAAGGCTAAAGCCAGCTGTGATAGCGGCGCTTCCCAGTGGAGCGACATGCCAGGTGGTGGCCCCGTTACCCTTCACTCGACGGCGGAGGAGGCGGCTCTGCTCGAACCCCGACCTGCAGCACTTGGATGGGTGCCGGATGGCGGCTGGTCGTGTCAGCCGAGTCCCTCCTCGGGCCTCAGTGCCAGCGGCAGCGAAAGCAGGCACGGACAACAGGCCACCTGGGCTGTGGCACCAAGTCCCGAGAAGGACCCAGTGCGGGCAGTAGACACAGCCAGGTCTCAAACTAGGGGCTGCTGCTGGCGCTGCCCAGTCGCCTCACGATCCGACAGTGCTCTGGCATCATGGTGCGGCTACTCAGTGATGACCAAGTCCTCGAACTGAATGATCTCCTGTCTTCAAATTCAGCGTCATTTGTACTCCGTTAGTGCCCATTTGTTTCTCTAAAGCCTTGTGTCTAGCCACGTAGCATCGATTGGATGTGGCGGCAGTGACCCGGCTACTACATCGTCCTTTGCTGTGCGTTGCTGTTTACCACTTGCTCAGATATCCTCGCTTCGCAACTCATTTGCGTGTCTGTTATTTTGCCCTACGTGTATACATAACGGGGCTGACGGCCAGCGCTGCTACTGCAGTACTCGGGGAAGCCAACATACTACTTTAACTCGCTTACATAGAAGATTTAATACTTTTACCTAATATACTGGGTAGTATCACTATACCGGATTCCCCGATTTTCACGAGTGGTCGCTTTACTATTATTCTATCCAACCACAACTCTCAGCCAGACTCAAACTTCCATGTGCATACATGTCCGAGGGATATTTGCAACTGAAACGTCCCCTTTGAACAATTTATACAAGACTGTGCTTAAACTGACACACAATACTTTTAGCGCAACGCAATCTGACTTTCAAAAATTCCTACGAAAGAATGGCCCTGACTAACAATAACCTATACGTTTCACAAATCACTTACCTCACAAAAATCTTCGTTACTCAAGCTACTGCAATACAGCGAGCGCCACTACTGCCAGCTAAATAAAAGATTCAAACTACTGAAGGCACTAACTACTGATAGGCATAGTTAGCAAATGAAATATTTTAATAGAGAACAAACAATGTATTTACCTCACTAGTCATAATATATATAGCAGTTCATGACACCAATCTTACAAATTACAAAACTCCGCCATCTCTCTCCCCACGTCCACCACTGCTGGCGGCTCACCTCCAACTGCGCAACGCTACGCGCTGTTAGCGTCCAGCTGCCGCTGCCCAACACTACAATGGCAGACAACAATGCAAACCAGCCACAGACTGCACAAGGCACAGCCAGTGATTTTTATACAGGGCGCTACGTGGCGGCGGCGTTACCAACAAAAAAACCTGAACAGCCTATTTACACAACGTACTTCGGAATAACACAGGCACTTGAATGTTCTGGCGGGTATTTCCCGTTTTCAGTCAACTTTTTCGGCACGTAATTCTGCAGAGTGTGATTTAAACAAGTTTAAACTTTTCCATTGTCCTCTACTTTCGCCATACTGGAACTAAGTAACGTCCATTCATTGGCTAAGAGGTATGCTAACCACTGCTTATCTGTTGTTTTCCTTGAAAGCATACGGCCGACTTTCTTCCTTTCCCTTGTCCAACCCGAGCTTGTGCTCTATTGATCTCGTCATCGACAGGATGCTAAACGCTATACATCACTTGTCCCATAGGCGCCCACTATAAGCGTTCCTGCACCTATGCTAACCTCTCTATGTAGTGACGTCTGTGAGCAGAAGTACACGTTTAAGGTGGAGGCAGTTGTTCGCCATAGTGAGGACGTGGTTCCGGCTTGTATGACTGGTCAGCGGATTTTGCTACCGGCACGAACCGGTGAGTGATTTACTGCGCTGTGTCCCATCCGTCCACTCTAGCAGTACACGATAGTCGACAGTCACATTTGTCGTCAATACGCTGTCGATCACGGTGTTTGTTTTTAGTAACGGCTGTTTCCCCGGATCGAGGTAATCACGGCTTGTATGGCATGGTGCTGTCTGTAAAGCCAGTATCTTCACGACCTCTGCGTTAGAGTTTCTTGACAGTTAACCACCCTCCATCTGGTGGTCATCATTTAAGTTGATACTAAGCATCTTCCTCTACCAGTCCTCAACTAGACACCAATGGCCACCACGAAGTACGAGGATATTCTAGTCATTTGAAACTTCGAAATCTTCCTTATGCCATGACAATTGCTATAATCTACTTAAGTATAATTAAGCTAACCACCTTTAGTCCCAAGTCCGTTTTGTAGATGATTACACAAATACCGAACAGAGCAATATGAAAGCGAGTTGATATTGAACTATGTTTATGATTTCAAATGTTTTGTTCGTCGGGAATTTGGTTTAAAAAAATCAAAATTTTAATAGACAGAGAAAACAAATAAAAACTTCGTAATATCCAAGGTGTTTCCGTACGAGGACGCTAAAATGTAAAGGGACATTGAGAAGCTGGCCGGAGTGGCCGAGCGGTTATCGGCGCTACAGTCTGGAACCGCGCGACTGCTACGGTCGCAGGTTCGAATCCTGCCTTGGGCATGGATCTGTGTGATGTCTTTAAGTTATGTTAGGTTTAAGTAGTTCTAAGTTCCAGGAGACTGATGACCTCAGAAGTTTAGTCCTATAGAGCTCAGAGCAATTTGAACCATTTGACATTGAGAATGCTCCACTGAACAATTTGAGGTAGGGTTCCTAAGATCGGAGAAACCAGCTGTAGTAGATACGGAAGTAAACTTCTCTACCGCTTTGTCTACCATTACTGTTTTCCAGCTTATTCACAACTAACATGCGTACAAGTTTACAAGTACTGTACTGTTTATTGACATGCGCATTCTTTATTTCTGCAAGGAAACAAGGAGGAAGAGCCTCATTGCTAGAAGGTCATGGTGCAGGTTTTGTTTACTTTACTTTTCCTTAAGGTAGCTCTGTTGTCTTGTACTTACATGGTCCCATGACAGAACGTGCTATGTACCAACGACAGATCCATTCATTACTCAGTGCTATTCAGAGACGTACAGTGCAATAAGATCGTACAGCACCGGTATAGTTTCGCAGAATGCGCTGACATGCACGTCGTGTATAGGGAAGTCCGATGCAGTGCTCTCGCTGCTGAAAGGGTGCACAGGGAACGATTTCCTAAGAGCATCATCCGTCAAGGCGAGTGTTTACTTCTATCGATCGACGAATGCTGGGAACTGGTTCATTGGAAAGAAGAAACAAGGGACCTGGCAACATGAGGACCACTCGTACACCAGACTTTGAAGACGAAGTACTGGAACGTGCTGTAGCGTATCCCTCTACAAGTACTCGTTGTGAAATGGGTGCCGCACATACTAGGGTGTCGCGAGTACTCCACGATCAACCATTACACCATATCACCCACAACGAGTCCATGTGACTGACTGACTTTGCACCAAGGGTGGCATTGTATCGGTGGTTGCTGCAACAGGGGATTGATTGACCAGATTTCTTCTAAATCGTGCTGTTTACTGACGAGGCCACATTTGGAGGTATTCCGAACAGCGGGAACAGCCATGTGCGGGACGAGGAAAACCCTCACGCTGTGGTAGAGGCATGCCATCAAGTTCGTTTTGCTGTGAATATCTGGGCCGGCATTGTTGGTGACAATCTCATTGGGCCGTGTCTTCTACCTGGTCGACTCAGCGGCCACCTGTACTTGAGGTTCGTGCAAAAAGTTCTTCATGGGTTGCTGGAGAACGTACCGTTGGCTGTTGGCGAGACGATGCGGATACAACTTGATGGTGCACCGCCTCACTTCAGTATGGATGTAAGCAACCATCTCAGTGCTGTATTTCCTGGTCACTGGATAGGAAGGGAAGGTCCTATTTCTCTGCCAGTGCGGTCTCCTGACCTGAGTCCTCTTCATTTTTTCCCACGTGGATATCTAAAGTCACTTATGTATAACACCCAAGTGGATACGGAGGTAGAATTAGTTGCCAGAATTGTAGGTGCCTGTGATGTGATTCGAAACATAATAGGGATATTTGTCACGGTGCTCCAGAACCTTGTTCGCCGATGTCATGCATGCATTGAGTTTGATAGCCGTCAGTTTCTGCACATTTTGCAAGACACAGTACAAATGGTACGGTCACTGTGTCAGTGACTGTATTTACCGTTAACAATAACTAATGTAAATGAAGAAGTACACAGTAATGTGATATTTTTCTTATTATTATCTCCTTAAGATGGCTTCTCTGACTCCAGGTTTCTTATCTCAAATTGTTCATTGGAGCATCCTCTACGTCCTGTTAAATTTTTGCCCGCTATAGCTGACACATTCAGTTTCCAGAACTATAGAAACAAGTTATCACTGTCACCTCCTAATAGTATAAAGGTTAAGTGCTGTTACAGAACCATCAACTCTGTACAAATCGAGATCGAGCACATGTTTAAAAGAACAGCATTATTTGGCACTGGAGCTGATTCTATTAGAAACAGCCAGAGCTTGATTCTAGGAGCAATTGTAGGCTCTCAGCCAACCGGTTGGGTCTCGAGTTCTCTACCAAGATTCCTGTTCTCCTTAACGTAGATGATAAGCTTGATTATACTATGGAAACAAACGGAACTTTGAAGCTTCCAGTCAGTTCAAGAGGTGTATGCCGATGCTCCGTTTTCGGGGTGCAGATCGCGAGAATTTTACAGTGAAATTAGTCTCCGAACATAAATTTTTGATATTTCGAAATGAAAAAATTGTCTGTCAGTGAATTATTATGTTTTACTTTTGTGATCACATCCACCACAAGGCAGGAATATAAAATTTTCACCCTACATTTGTTCCCGTGTGCACTCTCAACGTTACTTTCATGATACGTTAACTTAATTTGGGTATTTGGAGTGTTTCTGATTTTTGTTTTCTATTTTCGTTCAAACAATCCGTTAACAAATGCCTTACCTCTACACCGAAAACATGTTCTACCCGCCGATGTTACTCATACACTGCTATCAAATTTCAGCCTCCTATTTTTGAGTAACATCGACTTTTCATTCGTGTAATATAGAGACTACGGATAACGATGACGCATTGTGTATGAGGATGAACCGTTATTGTTTTTACTCGCGAGGCCAGGCGTTCCCTGGAAGACAGATGCAAAAATAGCCGCTGGAATGTGGACCGGAAATACCACACAAATGAAAGAAACCCTTGAGATATCGCAGCGGTTTCATGCTTGTATCAGGTGCTGTAGCCGTAGTTGAAACAGGTGCGCGCGATTGACTGGTCGTAACAGTGTTAACTAATTTTCGAGTTTATTTCTCCTCTTCAGAAAACTCATTTTCATACTCGATTCCCTTTCTAAGAAATACTTCTTTGCAGCGTTACGAAGTATTACTGCGAAGCGCATCATCCAGATTCCACTGAGTAGAAGATATAAAATGTCAGAAATTAAAGACGTCGTCAAAAAGTATTTCCCAGGGCAGGTAGCACGTCGAGAAATAGAACAGGATATATAAACATGAGAACGGTTTCCCTTGCCGACGATTTCGAATAATTTTGTGAAGCTATGTGAAAGCCATAGAAAGCGGAAATAAAAAATCGCAACACACAGTTAAACACACATTAATCATTGAAACATTTCTTTGTTTATCTTCTATTACCAATCTCCGCCCTTTGGCCGTTTCCGACGGATCACGAATGGAGAGAAACAAGAAAGGGAAGTGACAGCTGTATTTTCAGTGGACAAACCCTCAACCCGAATGAGGCGATATGGGGAAATCATGGTCAAACTTCATGTGCACGATCTGTCAGGTCTGAAACCATGATCCTCTTAACAACTGCTGCACCTTTAACTGTTTCACATGTACGTGTGTTGCTGTAGACCTAAATAACTACTCTGCAAATCACACAGTGCCCGACAGAGGGTTAATCGAACCAACTTCATCAGAAGTCTCTATTATTCCATTCTCGAACAGCGCGCGGAAGAAACGAACATTAGTATCTTTCGGTACGAGTTCTGACTCTTATTTTATTATGATGATCGGTTCTCTCTGTGTTGGTTGGCATCAACAAATTTTTTTTCGCAGTTGGAGGAGAAAGTTGATGATCAAAATTTCTTGCGAAGATCCCGCCACTACGAGAAACTCCTTTATTTTAAAGATGTCCACCTCAAATCCTGTATTATGTCCGTGACACTCTCTACCCTATTTCTCAATGATACAAAACGTTATGCCCTACTTTGAGCTTTCTCCATGTACTCCGTTAATCTTATATGGTAAGGATACCACACCGCGCAGCTGTATTCCGTAAGAGGACGGACAAGCGTAGTGTAGGCAGTCTCTTTAATACATCTATTGCATCTTCTAACTGTTTGCCAACAGAACGCAGTCTTCGGTGCGCCTTCGCCACAATATTTTCTGTGTGTTGCTTCCAATTTAAGTTGTTTGTAACTGTAATTCCTAGGTATTTGCTTGAATTTACGGCCTGTACATTTGACTGATTAATCGTGGAACCGAAGTTTAACGGATTCCTTTTAGCATTCCTATGGATGACCTCACGCTTTTCCTTATTTAGGGTCATTTGCCAATTTCCGTACCATACAAATATCTTTTCTAAATCGCTTTCCAGTTTTTTTGACCTTATGAGGACTTTACCAGACGATAAACGATTGCGGCATCTGCAAACGACCTAAGACGGATGCTCAGGTGGTCTCCTAAATCGTTTATGTCGATAAGGAACAGCGGAAGGCCTACGTGGGGGAACGAAAAAAAATCGCTTCTTTTTTACCCGATGACTTCCCTTCAGTTACTACGAACTGTGACCTCTCTGACAGGAAATCACGAATCCGGTGGCATAACGTAGAGGGTATTCCATAAGCACGCAAATTGTTTACAAGCCATTGCGAGGTATGGTGTCAAAAGCCTTCTGGAAATCTAGGAATACGGAAGTTGTTAATTGGAATACAATTGAGAGTAATGTGTTCACTAACTCTTCTAGAAACTCACGGATTCGTCTAGATTATTATGACTGCTCCCAGTGATTTACCGTCAAAAGGGTAACTTTAGAGCAACAGGTGGGTCACATTGTCACTTGCGACGGCAGCGCTCCTAGTCCCTAAAGTAACGTGATGTTAACGTTTATGGGCTAATGTACCAATACCGAGATACCACTCCAACGGATAATGCCTACAAATATGGATTTTTAAGAATGCATTCACCCCTCATCACATGATTACTTTTATTTTAGCGTCGTGGTCATTGTTTCTTACTTTCATTGTTTTATAATAACTGCGTTAAAGATTTCCACTGCAAAATTATGCAATACTGTTATTAAAGACACAACATTCCCTTTAGTGGGTGTAATGGTAATAATTCTTCTGTTATATTGAGCTCCACATGCTAAACCACGAAAGAAAATTGCTAACTGAGCAGCGCCTGACAAATCGGTGGCCTCGTCCAAATCGATCGCAGATGTTTCGAAGATGGCAGCATGATCACACACTTTTTTGAAAGGTCATCACACGTCGAGCCAGTTCGGCGAACAACTCTTCGCCTCGATAAATATATATGACTGAAGTACTTTTTTTATCGGGAGCCAGTACATCGGTAGTGCCCAAGAGGCACGTTTTTACGAATTTGCCTTAAGCAAAGGCTTTAACGATTTGGCAGTTATTTTATTCGCTATACAATAGGCTTTAACAGAATTTTCAGACTGTGTCTTCTGTTTGGAAAACATATGCTGTGGCTTGTCCAAAGTGGAAGTTAATATTGTAGTTTTGTCATCCCGCAACGGCTCCGTAAGCTGATGTTGAGAAATGTGTGGCGTAGAAACTACTTTTCACAATATATTCCTTCGTAACAGATAGTGATCACTATACAACAATCAAACAACATTATCTCTGTACGTGGTAAGTAAAGAATCCTCTGCGCATTTCACCTGGAATTGGTGATACTCAGCATCTGCTTTTTATCTTCTGAACGACAAACTTTTTTAAGACTCGAGACCCAGTAAATAGTGTCGGAAGTTCCATGTGGCTTTTCGCGGATGATGCTGTAGTATACAGAGAAGTTGTAGCATTAGAGAATTGTAGCGAAATGCAGGAAGATCTGCAGCAGATAGGCACTTGGTGCAGGGAGTGGCAACTGACCCTTAACATAGACAAATGTAATGTATTGCTAATACAAAGAAAGAAGGATAAGTTATTGTATGATTATATGATAGCGGAACCAACACTGGTAGCAGTTACTTCTGTAAAATATCTGGGAGTATGCGTACGGAACGATTTGAAGTGGAATGATCATATAAAATTAATTGTTGGTAAGTTGGGTACCAGGTTGAGATTCATTGGGAGAGTCCTTAGAAAATGTAGTGCATCAACAAATGAGGTGGCTTACAAAACACTCGTTCGACCTATACTTGAGTATTGCTCATCAGTGTGGGATCCGTACCAGATCGGGTTGACGGAGGAGATAGAGAAGATCCAAAGAAGAGCGGCGCGTTTCGTCACAGGGTTACTTGGTAAGCGTGATAGCGTTACGGAGATGTTTAGCAAACTCAAGTGGCAGACTCTTCAAGAGAGCCGCTCTGCATCGCGGTCTAGTTTGCTGTCCAGATTTCGAGACGGTGCGTTTCTGGATGAGATGTCGAATATACTGCTTTCCCCGAGGAGATCACGAATGTAAGATAAGAGAGATTCGAGCGCCCATGGAGTCTTTCCGGCAGTCTTTCTTCCCGCGAACCATACGCGAGTGGAACAGGATAGGGAGGTAATGACAGTGACATGTAAAGTGCCCTCCGCCACACACCGTTGGGTGGCTTGCGGAATATAAATGTAGATGTAGACGGTAAAGGCGCACAGAAGCACTTGCACAAAATTAGCAAACTAGCATGGAACTTTACTCATGAGCAGACAACAGAGAACTGTTCATGAAGTTATGGCACCTGCAGCCGGTCTGCAAATCGGTACACTTTACAACTTGTCGGTATCTTCCGGGCCGTTATCGGCTGATATGTATGTGATCTATGAATGAGCAGCACAGACATAGACAGTAAGCAGTAAATAACGTGTGTGTTGTTTGCACTGATTTAGAGACGAAAATACTTCTTCAAAAATGGTTCATATGACTCTCAGCACTATGGGACTTAACTTCTGAGGTCGTCAGTCCCCTAGAACGTAGAACAACTTAAACCTACCTAACCTAAGGACATCACACACATCTATGCCCGAGGCAGGATTCGAACCTGGGACAGTAGAATGTCGCTCGGTTCCAGACTGAAGCGCCTAGAACCGCTCGGCCACACCGGCCTGCTGACACGCGAAGTGATAAGCGTTATACACGTCACATCTACAGGGTGTTTCAAAAATGACCGGTATATTTGAAACGGCAATACAAACTAAACAGCCGGCCGCGGTGGTCTCGCGGTTCTAGACGCGCAGTCCGTAACCGTGCGTCTGCTACGGTCGCAGGTTCGAATCCTGCCTCGGGCATGGATGTGTGTGATGTCCTTAGGTTAGTTAGGTTTAAGTAGTTCTAAGTTCTAGGGGAATAATGACCACAGCAGTTGAGTCCCATAGTGCTCAGAGCCATTTTTCTTACAAACTAAACGAGCAGCGATAGAAATACACCGTTTGTTGCAATATGCTTGGGACAACAGTACATTTTCAGGCAGACAAACTTTCGAAATTACAGTAGTTACAGTTGTCAACAACAGATGGCGCTGCGGTCTGGGAAACTCTATAGTACGATATTTTCTACATATCTACCATGGGTAGCAATAATATGGCGTAGTCTCTGAATGAAATTACCCGAAACCTTTGACAACGTGTCTGGCGGAATGGCTTCACATGCAGACGAGATGTACTGCTTGAGCTGTTCAATTGTTTCTGGATTCTGGCGGTACACCTGGTCTTTCAAGTGTCCCCACAGAAAGAAGTCACAGAGGTTCATGTCTGGCGAATAGGGAGGCCAATCCACGCCGCCTCCTATATGTTTCGAATAGCCCAAAGCAATCACACGATCATCGAAATATGCATTCAGGAAATTAAAGACGTCGGCCGTGCGATGTGGCCAGGCACCATCTTGCATAAACTACGAGGTGTTCGCAGTGTCATCTCAGGCAGTTTGTACCGCCACAAATTCACGAAGAATGTCCAGATAGCGTGATGCAGTAATCGTTTCGGATCTGAAAAATGGGCCAATGATTCCTTTGGCAGAAATGGCGGCCCAGACCAGTACTTTTTGAGGATTCAGGGACGATGGGACTGCAACATGGGGCTTTTCGGTTCCCCATATGCGCCAGTTCTGTTATTGACGAAGCCATCCAGGTAAAAATAAGCTTCGTCAGTAAACCAAATGCTGCCCACATGCATATCGCCGTCATCAATCCTGTGCACTGTATCGTTAGCGAATGTCTCTCGTGCAGCAATGGTAGCGGCGCTGACGGGTTGCTGCGTTTGAATTTTGTATGGATAGAGGTGTAAACTCTGGCACATGAGACGATACGTGGACGTTGGCGTCATTTGGACCGCAGCTGCAACACGGCGAACGGAAACCCGAGGCCGCTGTTGGATCACCTGCTGCACTAGCTGCGCGTTGCCCTCTGTGGTTGCCGTACGCGGTCGCCCTACCTTTCCAGCACGTTCATCCGTCACGTTCCCAGTCCGTTGAAATTTTTCAAACAGATCCTTTATTGTATCGCTTTTCGGTCCTTTGGTTACATTAAACCTCCGTTGAAAACTTCGTCTTGTTGCAACAACACTGTGTTCTAGGCTGTGGAATTCCAACACCAGAAAAATCCTCTGTTCTAAGGAATAAACCATGTTGTCCACAGCACACTTGCACGTTGTGAAAAGCACACGCTTACAGCAGAAAGACGACGTACAGAATGGCGCACCCACAGACTGCGTTGTCTTCTATATCTTTCACATCACTTGCAGCGCCATCTGTTGTTGTAAATTGTAACTACTGTAATTTCGAAAGTTTGTCCGCCTGAAAATGTACTGTTGTCCCAAGCATATTGCTACAAACGGTGTATTTCCATCGCTGCTCGTTTAGTTTTTATTGCCGTTTCAAATATGCCGGTCATTTTTGAAACACCCTGTAGGAGATAGTCGTAATAATGGTGCTCTACATCTATACACTTCAAACCAATGTAAAGTGCACCGCAGAGGGATACTCCCACTATACCATATATTAAAATCTCTACTCCTTCAATTCGATTTTGGAGCATGGGAAGAATAACTGCCTGAATGGTCTTTGCGCGATGTAATTAATATAGTCTTGTCGTCGCGATCACTATGAGAGAGGTAACCTTCAAGCTATTGATCTGCTTTCCTCAGTCTCTGCACGCAAGTGAGCACATAGGTTACAGCTTCGCTCTCAGGGAGGAAAAGTGACACTCTTTGACGTTAAAACCCAGTGACCGTATAATCGCATTACGCATGCACATGTTAAGCAAAAATTTCGATGGTATGCGTCATGAACTGCAAAGCCGAGGCCAATAGGGGGCCAGTGGAAGTATCCGATAATACATCCCGACAGAGTACAATGCGAGTGCCTTGCTCTCTCCTACGAATGTCTTCGGATGGAGGGACGGATTGAAACTAGTCGCAGACCTGATCCGGCCTGCGGTCCACCAATTGACCACCCGTGCTAGACATTCAGCTCATTTACACACAATAACCCAGATTTATACTATAATAAAAAATGACCACCAAGGACACCCGAACCCGACGAAAATCGCTAGATGTGACGTACATGTACAGACAAATAAATAATTGCAGTTTTAGATAAAGTGTTGTGACTTGTTGAAGAGAAGGAGCACCAGTAACAGAGTGGTCCACCTCTGGCCCTTACGCAAGCAGTTGTCATTCATTGATAGATTTGTCGATATATTCCTGAGTGATATAGTGCCCAATCCTGTCCAGTTGGTTTTGTTAGATCGTCATAATCTCGAAAGGATTGAAAGGACCTGCCTGTAATGCTCCTAGTGTTCTCAGTTGGGGAGAGATCCGGAGACCTCGCTGGCCAGGGTAGTGTTTGGCAAGCAAGAAGACTAGCACTAGAAACTCTCGTCTTGTTGAGGGGGGAATTATCTTGCCGAAATGTAAGCCTGGCATGACATGCCATGAAGGGAAACAAAACAGGATACAGAGTATCGTCGGCGAATGGCCGTGTTGTAAGAGTACCACGGATAACGACCAAAATGGTCCTGGTATGAAAAGAAATGGCATCCCACACCATCAGTCCTGCTTATCGGGCCGGCCGCTCTGACCGAGCAGTTCTACGAGCTTCAGTCCGGAACCGCGCTGCTACTACGGTCGGACGTTCGAATCCTGCCTCGGGCGCGGATGTGTATGATGTCCTTAGGTTTAAGTAGTTCTAAGTTTAGGGGGACTTATGATCTCAGATGTTGAGTCCCATAGTGCTTAGAGCCATTTGAACTATTTGAACCTTGTTACAGGACCGTATGGCCGTCGACGCGGACGTTGGTATTCCACCACTGTCCAGGGCGTCTCCAGACACATTTTCGCTAGTCACTGGGACCCAGTTCGAAGCGGGACTCATCACTGAAGGCAGTTCTACTCCAGTCAATGAGAGTATAGGCCAACAGCATGGCTGGAGACGCCCCAGCCAGCAATTGGATACCGAACTGAATGCCGGCCACCATACGACCCAACAGAGAAGAGTAATGGTCTAGGATGTCATTTGTTTTCATAGCAGGACCCCTTCTTGTCATTAGGCGCACCTTTACAACACAGCGGTACGTCGACGATATTCTACGTCCGATTTAAGTGCATGTCATGGCAAACCATCCTGGGCTTACATTTGAGCAAGTTAATGCCCCGTCGCACGTGGCGAGAGTTCTTACTGCTTGTCTTCCTGCTTGCTTAACCATACCTTTGCCAGGAATGTCACCGGATCTCTCCCTAACAGCGAACGTTTGGAGCATTATGGACATGACGCTCCCTCCAGCTCGGGTTTCTGACGATGTAAGACGCCAATGGGACATAATTTGGCATTGTATTCCTCAGGAGAACGTTCAACAACTGTGAATCGATACTAAGCGCAATTAATGCTCGCATAAGGGCTGGAGGTGGACCAGCGTGTTATTGATTTGCTCAATTTGTGAAGCTCCTTCTCTTGAATGTATCATCCAATGTGTCTGAGATCATAATCATGAGTTTGTCTATGCATGTACATTTACCAATTTTCCGTTCCGTTTCGTAATTCCTCTGTGGTGCGTCTTTCTGTTTGTCATCGAATGCATGTATGTAGAGTTTCAACTACATGCCCCTGCACCAAGAGTCGATCCTCTGCTAATCGTCCAGCATTTGGTACATTTTTATGTAGTTTCAGCTTTTTTGTTTGAGGAAGAACAACAAATATTTTAAGTGGTAGTAGCACAGCATAACCCAAATAAAACATTTTTTATAAGATGCGTCCAATGTCTGCTGAGTAGATGAACACAAACTGAAGATGTTAAACGAGGGTAAACGATGAAGCTGATTTTCATAAATACAGCCACCGACTTCAGCTGACAGTCAGCCTGATGGTGTGCTTGCCCTGCCGTGAATTTCGGTAAAATTTCAGTCTTTGCGACACACTAGTCTCCTGTTTACCCCCTCCTGTAATAGTCTGCTTCCCGTAGCTTGAGAGGTAACGCTTCTCCAAGACAATACTACCAATTCTAATGTACATCAGAATGTTGCCAGGAATGGTCACTTATTGTACAGGGCTCAGAAAGGATATTATTCCCTGTTGCAGCTTCCACACACCTGACCTGTATCACAGCCTGTCACTTGTCTCGTGGCTCATACACCTTGGTGAGAAACTGCTCGCAAACTTCACAGGTCATCTTTTAAGATAAGAGCTTCAACCTCCATCGGTCTTTAACATCAGGTATTGACATATCGAGTCTCGCTAATAGTATACTGTATCTAGTTCCGGAACGCTCTCGCACCTTTAACAGTAAAGCGCTCTGTGGTACCTATTGCCTCTGTTTTAGTGCCTGCCACTAGAGTTGGATGAACATTCGTGTTACGCTAACTAAATGAACGTGTAACGAAACGTGCAGTTCTTGTGTGGATACTCTGTATTTGTTATGTCAATAGCATCTTTTACGGACCCCAGATTGACGAGAAATAATCAGAAATTCTTTTAACGGGATTTTTGTTCTACTTTCATTATGGGTGGACTGAATTTCGTGAGGTTCCTTCCAATGAATCTGATTCTAGAATTTGCCTTACTCGCGATTAATTTTGTGTGGTCGTTCCATTTTATTCACTACGTACACATACTCCTAGATATTTTATGGACCTGACTGCTTCGGATGCCTGCTCTGCAGTCTTATAATCTTACAATTGTGGCGCTTTCTGTCTCTCTATATAAGCGATACGTTGTATTCGTTTATGCTGAAGGTTGATTTCCTATTCCTGCTTCAAGGGTGGACCCTCTGTAAGTTTTTCTGCATTTCGCATCAATTTTCAGGTGCAGCGACTTCTCTGTATACTTCATCATCATCCGCGAAAAGTCTCAAGAAACTACCGATGATATCAACTAGGTTATTTATATACAGGGAGTTTGTTTTAAACTGCGTCAACTAAATATCACGAAACGACGCATCGCACGAAAAAAGTTCCATAGGTGAAAAGTTAATGTTATTAAACGAGAGATTTGTCTGTGATACGACCGGCCACCTCCTAACCACCCTTCCTGCATTAGCGCAGTTAACTTTGTATTTTCAGATGGGATTCCCTCCCCCATTTTATTGCATATCCTGATACTACGCCAAGAAATTGTTATGCTTTACTCATACCATTGTTTACCAAACGTAGTAGATGGCGCTGTAATCTGTCAATGTAGCCGTTTGGGTGCCCGGTTAGAAATTAAGTTGATGTAATAGTTTTCTTTTCCCATCAGGACGCTTGACATCGGTGAGTGTCGTTGCCTCCCGCCACTGGCGTGCTTGGTTTAGGCGAGTATCCATGGCAGGCGCACGTGTCCCTGTCACTTCATCGACACTTTACCGTATAACAATAGTTATGGTTTGTATTCCGCCGGTAGCTGTGTAGCAGCTAGCACGGGTACGTCAGTTGGATGGAAACACACACCGAAATCAGTCGCCCTGGTGGAGAGATTCGAGGGACCCCACCGAAATCAAGCATTCCGATGGTTTGGGAACTTACCAGAATCAACCCCATAGGGAACACAAAACTACGTTACCTTAAAAGTCTAATCATGTTATTTGTACTGTGAAATCACATTTGTACCACTTAAGTAGCAGTGAATATCGATATCAACCGTGAGAACACAAAGGTTTACATTTACATCGTAAATGAAATGTAAAGTCACACGCGTCAGTTCTTAATTGCAAAAATGGGCATCCTTGATATTTGTCCATTAAAGCGCCATCTACCACGAATGGGAAACAGTAGTCTGAGTGGACAGTATCTATTTTTTGGGTAGAGTCCGAATATGCAGCAATACGTAGGTTTCTGTTTGCAAGTACAATTCTGACCCCGTCCACACAAGAAGAGTAGTTACGATGTGGCTAGTTGTTGTAGGGCCCTGCTCACTCGTCTCTTGTAGGGTGCCTATAGGACGCTGCGTTCCTGGATAGCTATTCAACAGTTTAAGGAAATCACATTAATAGTTTTTATTACAATGAAGGAGATTGACAATACTTAAGTTGGGATTTACAGGAACGTGTCGCAAACGGTGGGGGTCATACAAATAGTCAAAGTCCTTCACTATATATAATGTCCATCTATGTCATGGATATGGATCACACATCACTGCTATCTTAGTACCGGTATAGTACATTGCCGTCTAATACTGTGCTACTAAGGCCGTTCTACAACTGTGCGGCCGACGCTGGCAGGAGCGGCGCTTATATTATCTCTTCGGCTAGAGGGCGCTCCTGTCGTGGTGTGGTCCTAGTCGGCAGGATATTGGCTCACGTCGTCTCACCGCCTTCTCTGCTCTTGCTTTCCTCGTCTTCGTCTTCGAGCAGGCGCTTGTAGTTACGCCGTAACAGCTGTAGCACAACTTTTCACCTAGAACATTTCTTTCCTACGACACGTCGTTTTCAAGATATTTAGTTGTACCAAGTTAAAAAAAAACAGCCTGTATGTTGTAAAATGTAATGGTCCTATAACATTACCTTTGGGTACGCCGGAAGTTACTTTTACATCTGAAGATTTATCTTCGTTGAGAGTGACATGCTCTGTCCTTCTTGCTAGATACTCATCAGTCCAGTCACACACTTGTTCTGATATTCCCTACGCTCATACTCTGCCCATTAGGCGTGAGGGTGGAATTGTATCGAACGCCATCCAGAAGTCAAGGAAGACGACATGGACGTGCGCGCCAGTACCTACTGGTTTGTGGGTCTCGTCGATGGGCAGAGGGAGCTGGGTTTTATGCGATAGTTGTTCTCGGAGGATGTTTTCGTTCTCCGAAAATGCCTATGCTCGAGCATAAAACATGTTCCAAAATTCTATCTGAGACCCACATCATAGATAAAGCCCTACAGTTTTGTTCATCTGTCCGACTACACTTCTGGAAAAGTGGAATGACCCGAGTTTTTTCCACTCATTAAACACGATTCGGCCTTCCAGCGACCTAAGGTACGCTGGGGTGGAAGGGACGCAAGTTACTTCGCATACTTTATGTTGTATCGTACTGATATACCGTCAGTTCCAGTGACCTTGCCTCTGGCCTCATATCAATCAGCATTACAAGTTCTTTGACAACATGTCAATCTCTGTGCAAGACCGAGAATTTGGGGTAGGTGGGGGCAAAGGTGCGCCAGGGGCAAAGATACGTATCTAGTGTTTTTACTACTTGTGGGTGCAGTGTTGGATCCCTGCGT
Source organism: Schistocerca gregaria (assembly GCF_023897955.1). Lineage (NCBI taxonomy): Eukaryota > Metazoa > Arthropoda > Insecta > Orthoptera > Acrididae > Schistocerca > Schistocerca gregaria. The sequence continues at coordinate 299,972,274 of NC_064922.1, read as the reverse complement.
CTTCAGTTGAGAGCTTTTACGGAGGAAGAGTCAAGTTAATAGTTTGCGCTTAAAGCTTTCGAGATATGAGTTGAGTTAGCTTTCGATCTAAGTAATTACTAAATGATTAATGGCTGTCAGTCTGCCGGTCTATGTGGCCGAGCGGTTCTAGGCGCTTCATCTGGAACCGAGCGACCTCTACGGTCGCAGGTTCGAATCCTGCCTCGGGCATGGATGTGTGTGATGTCCTTAGGTTAGTTAGGTTTAAGTCGTTCTAAGTTCTAGGGGACTGATGACCGCAGATGTTAAGTCCCATAGTGCTCAGAGTCATTTGAACCATTTTGCTATCAGACTATTGTAACAAAATCCCAAAGAATCACCGATACCTCGTACATAATCTAAATCACGCTTAAAACAGGCTGTAGAGTGGTATCACTGGGGCGTGTCAAGAGAGTATTTTCTAAGACCGCGCTGAATGTGCGGGTCATTATATCAATCTGGATTCTGTTTTCAGTGGCGTTACGTTTAAAAACTCCCGACGTTTAGCCTATGTTTGCCGAATGTAATGCTGTAAGCCACATGTTTAACGAAGAAATGCAAGCAGCAGGGGAAGACAGGGCTCATTCATCGCTCATCATAACCTAGGTTTGAGGCACCCAGAGAAAATCAGTTTAGGTTGGATAACGGAGTCGAATAAAGCACAAATGGAACACTTTTCAGCAACTTGGAAACTTTGCAGTGTAAATATAATTTTCCTCCCCATCGAGTCTATAATCAAATCGAAACAGGAATACTGACTGTACCAGGAAACCGGAAGGAAATGTTTGACAGGAAAAGCCAAATAATCATTATAGTGTGGTATCACATATCGATATCATCCTATCGGAATTTCACATTTCAGAATGGAACAGCAAATTCTCCTCTGACGTTTATTGCGGTGATGGTGGACCCAGTGGTGTACACCCGAAGAGCCGCACCTGCAACAGCTCTCGACTACAAGCTCCCTCTGCCGCCACGGTATAGCGAGGCCGGCGGCAGCTACCAAGCTCCCTCTGCCGTCACGGTATAGCGAGGCCGGCGGCAGCCACTCGCCACACGTGTACGTGGAGCCTCTTCCCAACGACACCATCGTTCCTGTATTAATTCGGCAAGCTTCCTCAGAGTTGGTGTTTTATGAGCTAGACTCTAAAACTTTCTGAATTATTTGTAATGAGTTTTCGTACACACGGAGAAATACAAGTAAATCTTCTGTTTAATGTGTTAACTTGTTCGTTAATCATTTATGCTCCCCACAGACTTTCCTACAACAACAGTTGCCACACCATTCTGCGGCCCACCTCTTCTTACCATTGTGTACCAAGTCGTACACAACAAATACAATGTGTTTCCTTGTGTTAAAATGTTTTGTGTTTAAATTAGTGACATGTTAGTGTCATGCATTGATGTTTAATACCATCACAATGTTGGAGATAATCATATGAGGAGCGCCGGAACAAAACCCGACATATCCATTTTTGCTGTATTCACGTGTTGGAGCCGTAGGGGGAGATACGGGAGTAATACAAGCTGCCACAAAATAATTTTCAGCACAGCGCAAGTGTTATATGGTGTGTTTCTTCTTTTTATAGTTAGTGGAGCCATTTAAAGATAACTATTTGTTACTTTCTGTATTAACAGCAAATGCAGATTTATCGGTTTTTGTTCCGGCACTCCTCATATGATGGGTGTGATGATGGTGGTGATTCTGATGCAGTAAATATCATATGAGTTAATAATGGCAGCACCTGACAAATACTGTAATGCTCCTTTAGTCTCTTACAGTTATAATAATTTCTTTTTCTCTGGGATTTTGCCCAATAAAAACAAAATGCTTACCCCAGGTCTAGCGGCAAAGATTCATTTTCTTTATATGTAACATTTTGTTAGATGTAACTTAAGTATGTCATACAAGCAATCTTGATTTTATGGTATAACGTGAAGTATGATCCTAAGTGTATTGTGTGCAATTTTCATTGTCATATAACCAGAAAACCACAAGGTAAAAATAGAAAAATGTTAAGTGCTTAACTTTAACCCCGCCTATCCTATCTGCCCCTTGTAGTGTTTCTAGGGAAAAATGTAATTACAGCTTTCGCGTTTTCGTGCCGGCCTCTACGTGTGGTGTACGGAGATACCACAAAAAGCCTTTGCGTCACTTTGTACAACAGGTACCCTGGACGATTGCGTGCATCAGGAACATCGCTGCCTGCAAACGACGGCTCACGCTTGCCGCGAGAATCACGCTCCCTGGAGCAGCAGCGCCACTAGGAAGAGAGACGCGCGCTTAAGTAACAGCGCACGAGTGTAAGTTGTCAGATGCAAGTTGTAAGTCAGTGTGAAACTTGTTAGGCAGTTCCTTCAGAGCGTTCGTCGCGTCTTCAAGTCTTCAAGTCGTCGAGTAAGGTAGAAACAGTGGCCCACAGGCGGAACGTGGTTCGTCTTCAGTAGCATCAGAAGAGTGAATAGAATTGTCGTGTGTGGACAGAGATCGCCTGCCTACAGATTTAACTGAATACTGTTAGATTGAAAGACAGAAGAGAAGTTCGCTTCAGACTTTAGTTCAGAGAACATTATTTAGTTTGTGTTCATGGAACTATAGTCAAAGTTTGACAGAGAGGCTAAACCTGCATTTTACAAACGCTTGCAAGAGGTCCATGACTAAGGAATTTATTGCTAGCGCACTCGAGCAGATGTAATTTCGATGGATTGCTCGCGCGCTACCTGCGATATGTAAGCTATAAGAGAATCTCAGACCAAAGAGCAGTGTTGACTGCAGTAAGAACTGTGTGGCAATAGAATTAGTAGCTAGCATTCGTGGTATGGAATTGGCTGGGCCGGTCGTGGGGAGCGATGGCGGTGCCTGAGCGATGTAGTATAAGGGAAAAGCAGCCTCGCGCATATGTACTACTGTTATATCAAGTCTCATGTAAATGTTTAAAAAAATCTCTTAATAATGATCTATCTTATAAAAATTAACTTTTTTAATGATCAATCATCTCAATTTAAAGAATATTTACTAATTTCTCCAATCCATGGTCACCCCAATGATTGTAAAGAAAAAAATCAGTTGTTTCTTTTTATACATGACAAATCTATCGGCCAGCACTGCACTAGGCTGTGGCAGAAAATTTTTTTATAGAAGATATATATATATATATATATATATATATATATATATATATATATATATATATATATATATATATATATATATATCCGGCGACTTCATTGAGGTAAGATTTTTTTAATTTATTGAGAATGAATTTTCAGGCCCATGACGCAGCACTGCTGACATCCAAAATTTACCAGTTTAAATTCACAGTCAATTATTGAAAGGTTATAATTGAGACACATTTTTTATTAGGAGGTTAGTCATATATTATTATTGGTAGGATAGGGAATTTATCTGTTGGGAGGTTGCACGCTGTAACCACTGCTACCAATGTTCAGTGATGTACACTGAAGCGTCAGAGAAACTGGTACAGATGTGCGTATTCAAATATAGATATATGTAAACAGGCAGAATACGGCGCTGCGGTCGGCAGCGCTTATATAAGACAACAAGTGTCTGGCTCAGTTGTTATATCTGTTGGTGTTGTTACAGGACTGATGACCTCAGACCTTAAGTCCCATAGCGATTAGAGCCATTTGAACTGTTGCTGTAACAGCAAGTTATCAAGATTTAAGTGAGTTTGAACGTGGTGTTACAGTCGGCGCACGAGCGATGGGACATACCACCTCCGCGGTAGCGATGAAGTGGGCATTTTACTGTACGCCTATTTCACCTTGAATATCTGGAATACGGTAAAACATCAAATCTTCGACATGGCTGCGGCCGGAAAAGGAACGGGACCAACGACGACTGAAGAGAATTGTTCAACGTGACCATTCCACAATTTGCTGCAGATTTCAGCGCTGGGCCATCAACAAGTGTCAGCGTTCGCACCATTCAACGAAACATCAGCGAAATTGGTTTTCGGAGCTGAAGACCCACTCGTGTACCCTTGAAGACTGCACGACACAATGCTTTACGCCTCGCCTGGGCCCCCTCAACACCACCATTGGACTGTTGATGACTGGAAACATGCTGCCTGATCAAACGAGTCTCGTTTCAAACTGTATCGAGCGGCTGGACGAGTACGGAAGTGGAGACAACCTCATGAATCCAAGGACCCTGCATGTCAGCAGGCGACTGTGTAAGTGGACTGTTTTGGTTTGTATATTGGTAACGCCACGTAGCGCTCTGTATGAAAATCACTGGCTGTGCTGTGTGCAGTCTGTGGCTGGTTGGCATTGTCGGAATATTCGCTATTGTAGTGTTGGGCAGTTGGATGTGAACAGCGCGTAGCGTTGCACACTTGGAGGTGAGCCGCCAGCAGTGGTGGATATGGGGAATGAGATAGCGGAGTTTTGAGAGCGGATGATCTAGTCGTGTGTCAAAGACAGCAAATTTGCAAGGCTGGATGTCATGAACTGATATATATATTATGACTTTTGAACACTATTAAGGTAAATACATTGTTTGTTCTCTATCAAAATCTTTCATTTGCTAACTATGCCTATCAGTAGTTAGTGCCTTCAGTAGTTTGAATCTTTTATTTAGCTGGCAGTAGTGGCTCTCGCTGTATTGTAGTAGTTCGAGTAACGAAGACTTTTGTGAGGTAAGTGATTCATGAAAGGTATAGGTTTGTTGTTAGTCAGGGCCATTCTTTTGTAGGGATTATTGAAAGTCAGATTGCGTTGCGCTAGGAATAAGTAAAGAGAGAAATGTCTGAGTACGTTCAGTTTTGCTCAGCTATTTGAAAATCAAATAACGTAAAAGGTTTTCCAGCACAGTAATTCATTAATTTTTCTAAGGCGACGTTTCAACTGTTCAGTCTGCTGGTGGCCGTATAATGGTGTAGAGCGTGTGTTCTTGTCGTGAAATGGGCCCCTGGTACGTCTAGATACGACTTGAAAGGTGACACATAAGCACCCTCTCTGATTACCTGCTACGATTCGTGCCCATTGTGCATTCCGAATGACTTGGGCAATTCCAGCAGGACAATGTCACACGCCACACGTCCAGAATGGCTATTGAGTGGCCCCAGGTACACTCTTCTGAGATTAAACACTTTAACTGGCCACCAAACTTCCCAGGCATGAATATTATTGGGATTATCCGTGGTGGTTTGCAACATGCTGTTCAGAAGAGATCTCCCTCCCCCCCCCCCCCCCCCTGCCCCCACCCCAGTGTATATTTGACTATTCACTGTTCTACGTTACTTTCATTGTGTTTGTGCTGCCCTATACCACACGTACCCACCCTACCAGCACATCTTTATTAGTCTTTTCCAGCGGCAGCGGGATTTACATGAAAATGTGCTCCCCAGTCCACAACACTCCGTTACAACAAGGCGAGCGACAACAGGTGCCCGACAGAGGCACCTGCTGGTTGGGCGCCGAGCACCCGTGAGCCGCCTGCCGCAGAGAGCACGTAGGCAGCAGACGGCTCCGCATCTGGACAGTGTCAGCTCGAGGCGCCGGGCCAGCCACAGCTACCCGCGCTGCGGCGGCCGTTCTCACGCGCCGGCGGCCTCGGCCACGGTCGCTTCCGCACGCCACGCAGCTCCCAGTCTGCATTGCACCGGCCCATACGCTAAATGGAAGGCCCTAGAGCAATCCGTGAGGGATCTGGCAACCAACTCTGCAGGTTTTCCAGGTATCTCCCGTATTATTGCAATCTTTCTTTAATCCTCTTGGTTCTCTTATTGACCGCCTTATTCCGGAAACAACGATCGTGTGAGACCCAACTCGCTTTATTTGTTCATGAGAACCAGAAAATATTAGATACAGTCTCACCAGGTAGATGCCATTTTCCTTGACTTCCGGAAGGCGTTCGTTACAGTTCCGCACTGTCGCCTGATAAACAAAGAGCCTAAGGAATATCGGACCAGCTGTGTGGCTGGATTGAAGAGTTTTTAGCAAACAGAACACAGCATGTTGTTCTCTACGGAGAGACGTCTACAGACGTTAAAGTAACCTCTGGCGTACCACAGGGGAGTGTTAAGGGACCAGTGCTTTTCAAAATATATATAAATAACCTAGTAGATAGTGTCGGAAGTTCCATGCGGCTTTTCGCGGATGATGCTGTAGTATACAGAGAAGTTGCAGCATTAGAAAATTGCAGCTAAATGCAGGAAGATCTGCGGCGGATAGGCACTTGTTGCAGGGAGTGGCAACTGACCCTTAACATAGACAAATGTAACGTATTGCGAATACATAGAAAGAAGGATTCTTTATTGTATGATTATATGACAGTGGAAGAAACACTGGTAGCAGTTACTTCTGTAAAATACCTGGGAGTATACGTACGGAACGATTTGAAGTGGAATGATCATATAAAATTAATTGTTGGTAAGGCGGATGCCAGGTTGAGATTCATTGGGAGAGTCCTTAGAAAATGTAGTGCATCAACAAAGAAGGTGGCTTACAAAACGCTCGTTCGACCTATACTTGAGTATTGCTCATCAGTGTGGGATCCGTACCAGGTCGGGTTGACAGAGGAGATAGAGAAGATCCAAAGAAGAGCGGCGCGTTTCGTCACAGGGTTATTTGGTAGGCGTGATAGCGTTACGTAGATGTTTAGCAAACTCAAGTGGCAGACTCTTCAAGAGAGGCGCTCTGCGTCGCGGCGTAGCTTTGTGTCCAGGTTTAGAGAGTCTGCGTTTCTGGATGAGGTGTCGAATATATTGCTTCCCCCTACTTATACCTCCCGAGGAGATCACGAATGTAAAATAAGAGAGATTCGAGCGCGCACGGAGGCTTTCCGGCAGTCGTTCTTCCCGCGAACCATACGCGAGTGGAACCGGAAAGGGAGGTAATGACAGTGGCATGTAAAGTGTCCTCCGCCACACACCGTTGTGTGGCTTGCGGAGTATAAATGTAGGTGTAGATTTCTCCGGTATATTTCGTCAGTGTTCACTGTTGTATGTATCATTAATACCACGAAGTAATATCGACAGTTTTGATTCCCTGACGGGCAGATCTCGAAATATTTTCGTATAGTAGTCGATACTATTATTCTATAAAATTTCGGGACAGCAGCCTATACGATACATCGGCGCAGAGTCTTATGGCCATCTTCAGGTGAATACCGACGAGCAAGCCACTAAGATCTCCTATTGAAGATCCAGCCGACAAATGCGTATTGTTCCTAGTTGTCATTGCGCATGCACATGCGCTTCTGCTGTTAGCTTGTGCGCTGTTGCGCGTGGCCTCCGTGGTGAAACCTCGACTCTTTGATATCAAAACGATTGTCTTAGCACGGTAAGATCGCAAGACGCCTCCGAATACGCAGAGCTCCAAGTTTTTCTATAATCACGTCCTATGCAGAATTTAACAGGGAAACGCTGTCTCGATTCATTTGGGATTCAGATAACCGTATTTCCACTGATTCATATATGGCTCAGCTCCAAGGGTCTGATGTACAGTCCAAAATTTTCTTTTCGTTATATTTCATCGAGTGACCAATGGAAATACCATGTTCAGCGCCAGCGGACTTATTGAACTGGAGAAAAAGAGAAGTTCAAATGTGAGTGAATTTCTAAGGGACCAAACTGCTGAGGACATCGGTCCGTAGACTTAGACACTACTTAAATTAACTTAAACTAAGAACAAAACACACACCCATACATGAAGGAGGACTGTAAACCAGGCGGGAGGGTCCGCGCAATCCGGGACATCCCAAACCGCGCGGACGCTCTATTCTATAATGCGATTTTGCACTGTGCACATCGTTTGCCCCATCTAGGATTTGCTACATTCACACGGAATCCTGTAAACACCTGCTTTACGCAACTCCAAGTCTTATTTAACAGATCCCAAAAGTGCGTTATAGAACATAAGTGGCCTACTCACCTTCTCCAAGCAAATACGTTGGCTACCGCTGGACACTGTATTTCCACTGCTCATTCGATGAAATATAATGAAACAAAGATTGTGGCCCATTCGGTTATTGAGAGCATTTAATATTTGATCAGCAAAAGTATGTATAGCATTTTCTATTGAAAACCAAAATGACATTAGTTTTTTATTTTTACAATTATGTGAATCTGCTTTTGAATACATTACTTTTTCAAGAATTTTGGACAAAGCTATCAGAAATGGGATTGGGTGGTAGTTTTTGCCATCTCGATCTATAGTGGTTTAACAAGAGCATATTTCAGTCTCTCAGGAAAAATGCCCTTTCTCATTGAACTATTACATACGTGGATGAGAGTCCCTTAGGAACAAGCTTTTAGTTATAAAGGTCATCAATTCCTTGTGAGCTTTTACTTTTGAGTGAATTTATTATTTTCCTAGTTTCAGAAGGAGAGGTGAGTAGAATTTAAATTTTATCGAATTTCTAGGCATTGTCTCTTCCATACGTATATTTGCCTTTTCTGACTAACACCTGGATCCATTATTCTCGGAAACATTTAAAAAGTGATTATTAAAAATATTCTTAACTTTTGACTTTTTGTTAATAAACTTTATATTCAGTTTAACACAGTTTTCCTGTGCTCTTAGTTGCTGTGGTCCCCTTTCATCAATATTCAAAATTGTTTTAATTTTAGTATTACAGATGCTAGTCTCAGACATATGCAGTCCTACGTCGGGCCACTGACACATTGGAATAGCTCACAGTCTGGATGTTGTATGATTCGAACAGCACGACTACGTGGCATCTCGGTGTGTTCCACAGTGGTCACTCAACATCTGACGCTGTTCAAGCCCCTTCTTTAATTTCCCATGCCTTGCCCTAAACACGAACACACCATTGCTCTCTAGTGGCCGTTCAACTTTCATACCCAACTGAAACTAATCATTTACAACCTTGCAAGTGCGGTATATGTGTACGGTGTTGCAGTGATATCCCACCATGATTTCTGGATGCTACACGTTTTTTTATTTTTTTCGTTTTCTTTATTTGTCAGACACTCTATCCAAGAGTAACCGCACACATTAGTCAGAAGTAAAGGCATCTGCATTGTGTATATAACGACGTATCACGTGTCGGGTTTCTGATTCAGTACTCTGATTTTAATGCTATTTTGTGAGAATGTCTTGCAAGAAGAAGAAACGTGTACCACTACATTCCGAAACACGGCAGTGGCAATACTTCGGTATATCGCTCTGCGCTATAGTAGCCCATGTTGGCTAAGGTCCCCTGATTGTCAGGTGGATACGGAAAAGATCGGTTCAAGAGGGCCATACTCAACGCTATAGAGGATCTCAATGCCCTCACAAGACCGAAGGCTGAGGATGCAAACGAACTGTTCGCTGGACAGTGGAAGATCGATCAGCTATGTCATGAACCTTCAATCGGAAAACAGGATTGTTTATACCAGGACAACTGTCCACACAAACAATGTGACCACACCTGGAACGCAGTAGACTGTTACCACTGCGATCACCGATGCGGTTTCTCCTGACGCGGAAGTAGACGGAGGTGAACTGACTGTGGTGCACCCAGCAACACTAGACACATGTTCAGTATCATGAAGAACATATTAGTGCAAGGAGGCTCTGTGGAGAGCGAACTTCGATAGATTTCACTAATCATCTTCATCTGGTGTGATGGTATGACGCGCCAATTGGTGCACAACTATGTTCCCTCAGGCAGCTCTATGTACTAATTTTCGATTCTTGTATGCTCACAAAACAACGATAAATTTACTAAAATTAGTGAATGATGAAGTTGACCAGTCAATAGATCTCAGTCGCTGCTACTGTTGGCTAGGCAGCAATGCGTTATACAGTATGAGTCACTAACTATAGCCACCAAGAATAACTTCGAAAATATGATAGGACCTGAAAAGTTTGTGGGACAAAAGTTGCATGGGACATCGTGGGCCATAATATGGCGTTGGTCTCTTGTTGCTAGGTGCGATAGCTTCAGAGACATGAAGGTCAACTTCGTTTTTTTTTTCGGCTATCGAGACGAATACAATGACGTGTAACAGTAAGGTTTTTGAAGGTCAACGAAGGTCACAAAGGTGGCATGAACGTCCATTTACAGAAGGTGTTCGAAGTGATGATCCTTGGTATCAGTGCAGAGCTGCAATCTTCTTATCATGGATTGAGTGGTATCACATCGGCACTTATTGAAGCACATGCTCTGACAATCCTCCCTTGCATATCTTTAGGTGTTGTTTCAGCAACTCATTTCTAGCCATCAGCGAAAAATGTGCCGGACACCCATCGTGTTGATACCACCTTCTGTTCCTTGTTCCGAAAGTCGTTTCTTCCAATACGAGACCTAAAGTTTCTTACATGAATGTGGTGTACTTCCTACCATTATGATTTCCTTCTATGAAATAGAGACCTAAAATTCTGTCCTCCAGAGTCCCACACAATACATTCAGTGACCAGAGTTTTTGGTTTGCAACTTGCCGCAGCCAACATGGATTTTCGTTTGCCCAATAATGCATGTTATCAAAATTAACATTTTCATAATTCGTGAATGTAGCCTCGTCGGTAAATAAAATCAGATTAATAAATGTGTCATCCCTCTGAATCTGAAGTTGAGCCTATCGGAAAATTTCAATGCGACGCATACAATCTGTACCAGTTACTTCTTGGTGGAGACTGATATACACTCCTGGAAATGGAAAAAAGAACACATTGACACCGGTGTGTCAGACCCACCATACTTGCTCCGGACACTGCGAGAGGGCTGTACAAGCAATGGTCACACGCACGGCACAGCGGACACACCAGGAACCGCGGTGTTGGCAGTCGAATGGCGCTAGCTGAGAAGCATTTGTGGACCGCCGCCGTCAGTGTCAGCCAGTTTGCCGTGGCATACGGAGCTCCATCGCAGTCTTTAACACTGGTAGCATGCCGCGACAGCGTGGACGTGAACCGTATGTGCAGTTGACGGACTTTGAGCGAGGGCGTATAGTGGGCATGCGGGAGACCGGGTGGACGTACCGCCGAATTGCTCAACAAGTGGGGCGTGAGGTCTCCACAGTACATCGATGTTGTCGCCAGTGGTCGGCGGAAGGTGCACGTGCCCGTCGACCTGGGACCGGACCGCAGCGACGCACGGATGCACGCCAATACCGTAGGATCCTACGCAGTGCCGTAGGGGACAGCACCGCCACTTCCCAGCAAATTAGGGACACTGTTGCTCCTGGGGTATCGGCGAGGACCATTCGCAACCATCTCCATGAAGCTGAGCTACGGTCCCGAACACCGTTAGGCCCTCTTCCGCTCACGCCCCAACATCGTGCAGCCCGCCTCCAGTGGTGTCGCGACAGGCGTGAATGGAGGGACGAATGGAGACGTGTCGTCTTCAGCGATGAGAGTCGCTTCTGCCTTGGTGCCAATGATGGTCGTATGCGTGTTTGGCGCCGTGCAGGTGAGCGCCACAATCAGGACTGCATACGACCGAGGCACACAGGGCCAACACCCGGCATCATGGTGTGGGGAGCGATCTCCTACACTGGCCGTACACCTCTGGTGATCGTCGAGGGGACACTGAATAGTGCACGGTACATCCAAACCGTCATCGAACCATCGTTCTACCATTCCTAGACCGGCTATTGAACTTGCTGTTCCAACAGGACAATGCACGTCTGCATGTATCCCGTGCCACCTAACGTGCTCTAGAAGGTGTAAGTCAACTACCCTGGCCAGCAAGATCTCCGGATCTGTCCCCCATTAAGCATGTTTGGGACTGGATGAAGCGTCGTCTCACGCGGTCTGCACGTCCAGCACGAACACTGGTCCAACTGAGGTGCCAGGTGGAAATGGCATGGCAAGCCGTTCCACAGGACTACATCCAGCATCTCTACGATCGTCTCCATGGGAGAATAGCAGCCTGCATTGCTGCGAAAGGTGGATATACACTGTACTAGTGCCGACGTTATGCATGCTCTGTTGCCTGTGTCCTATGTGCCTGTGGTTCTGTCAGTGTGATCATGTGATGTATCTGACCCCAGGAATGTGTCAATAAAGTGTCCCCTTCCTGGGACAATGAATTCACGGTGTTCTTATTTCAATTTCCAGGAGTGTATTAAGGACGATATTTATGGCGATGCAGAGCACGAACAACACTCCACTGGCTCATGCCAGATTCCCTTGCCATGTGACGTGAACTAACGCAAGGATCTCGAACCATAGTGGCTAGAGTACCAATTTCTGTTTCCTCGTTGGTAGGTTTCCTGTGCCGGATATGTTTCCGATGCGTTAAATATCCAGTTGTTCTCACTTTATCATACACGTACTTTAATTTGCGGCGTGTAGGATAAGTATCTTTCAGCGTATAAGTCTCTGGCTCTCACTGAATTTCGTTGGCATTCTCCGTAGATGAGAAGAATATCGAGTTGTTCTTCGAAGGATACGTCATTCACATTCGCTTGATTCGACGATACTAGTCTTACCGTTCCTATTAGTGTTGTATTGCGAAACCGTCGAATGCTGTTTACATGTCAATGGCACGTTAGATGGATACGCCGTAATCGGCGAATATTTACTATTTGCATGATATACGAGAGACAATTGTCAGACCATATGCTTCGGTAAGTGCCGATGTGATTAGGTATACCATTCAATCCATGATAAGAAGATTGCAGCACTGCATTGATACCAATGGTGATTACTTCGTACACCTTCTGTAGTTCGCCGTTCATGCCACCTTTTTGACCTTCGTTGACCTTCAAAGACCTTACTGTTAAACATCACTGGAATCGTCTCGATAGCCGCTATCAGAAAATAAGTGCCAAACCATAGTATTCCATTTAAAAAAATCCAACAACAACAAAGTTGATTTTCATATCTCTGACGCGACCCCACATACCAAGAAAAAACGGTCATATTATGACCCCCGTTGTCCCATGCAACATTTGTCCCACAAACCTTTTAGTTACTTTCATACTTTCTGAGTTATTCTGGGTGGCAATAGTTAGTGACTCACCCTGTATAGGCCTGGTGAGGGGGTGTTCGTGATGTATGACGTCAACGGCAGCCAATGAGAAACGATTTACATAAATTATCTATCATGCGAAGATACAGTTTATTATAAAAAAGTAGTGCCTATGGGACAGAACAGAATGTAATAAGATTATTTAAAAATTATTTAACTTCTGCTGATGGATAACGACTCTTCGATTTTAATAAGTATAAATTACTTTGTTTTAGACCACTGACTTCTTTACGTAACAAGCACGGTTTCTATCTTTCACAGTGTTATTCTGAAGATGGCCTAAGCCTAGGCCGAAACCGGGCATTTTAAATAAAATAACATGGCTATCCACACTGTTTTCCAATAATTTTATATAGGTTACAAGACCGCTGTTCTCAAAAATGTTACCAAAAATTTTGAAAAATTTAATCATATATTCTTCCCACTCTTTCTTTATCCTTACAATAATTAAGTTTTAATTATCCGCTATACATACTGGCATCGCCATTTTGATGGGCTCTATGGATGATCGATCTCGTACTGCCTCGTATGCTGTAATGTTATCTCCAACTGGCACCTGTATGCGCATAGAGCGGTGTATCTCCACATGTGGAAACGGTATGCTGCGATCTGTCCGTTATGGCAGAGCTGTCTCGGATAATAATGGACGGTGACAATATAGCACTGAGGCCCAGGGTAATGCTCGAAGTCAACCGACCGTTACTTCGTGTGTCTAAGCGTTACCGTATGGTGTTGCACGACGGACATTGCTCTACCAGTCTTAAATGTCGTCTTCTGGAACCAGAGTCAATACTTCTCCTTCAGGAAGCTCCTTATTTATCGCCATCATGCTACACACTATCGCTCTGTTTTTCCCCCTCAAACGCTAAATGTCTGACATTAAGCATGGTGTAATTATGGTCTTTCACCAAGCAGCCCGATTAGATACGCATGCGGATAATTTTGTACGTCACAATTGCTTACACTTTTCCAAATCTTCCATCTTATTGTTTCTGTATCATTGTTGAGAAGCTCATAGGACTTTTTTCTCTTATGGTTGCAGTGCGGTACTTCGTAACTGAAGAACACCACTGACTTTCTTCCCAATTTTATTCCATCTCCCTCGATAGTTACATTTCTCTTTAATTCAGTAGCCGAACACCTCGTTCCTACAACTTCCACGATTATGTCCTTGAGGGGACTCTTTCCATGGCCATTACGTGTTGCCAAGTGATGCTTCAGTAGGTATATTTGTATCTGAACGTTCATCTAAGGATTCATAGATACAACAGCAAACATATTATACTGTCGCTGTCAATGAAACTGAGTGTCGTATGGGACTACATAGATAGCGCAGTCAGTACTTCGACGTCAACCTACAATAGCTGTTGTTGACGCCGCTAGTTTCAGGAACCATATAATTATGGTACATATACAAACATAATCGTATACATGAACTGCAAGTCTGAGCGACTGAGCCGGCCGTGGTGGTCTCGCGGTTCTAGGCGCTCAGTCCGGAATCGCGCGACTGCTACGGTCGCAGGTTCGAATCCTGCCTCGGGCATGGATGTGTGTGATGTCCTTAGGTTAGTTAGGTTTAAGTAGTTCTAAGTTCTAGGGGACTGATGACCACAGATGTTAAGTCCCATAGTGCTCAGAGCCATTTGAACCATTTGAAGCGACTGAGAGACTTATGTCTTGGCTCCATTTTCCACAAAATTTTCTCGAAATGTTTGTGTTCAATGTTCTTACCGTGGTAAGCATTACTTAGGAAACTTCTCGTATTATGTTGTAGTAGAATATCGACGAATGATAAATAATAGCATTAACACATTTTTTTCAGCTAGCTGATCCACAGTACTTTCAAGAAGCGTATTACTCAACACACGTCATTCGAGAATTCTTGTGGAAAGTAACTAATACTCAGTAGTTATCAGAACCTCAAGTTGCTGTCGTATTTTCTCTTGGTAACTGACGATCAGACTGGTAGTGTGATTCTTCAGTTTCTCCCGGCGTATTTGTTGCTCGAACAGTCCACGGGTATACAGCCGGTTCATAGTGTCCTACGGGCACTATATTTCGGCGATCAGACATGTCGCCATCGTCAGGTGGACTGACGAAGTGAGCTCCTAATGGCGAGCGGTCGCGCACCTGACGATGGCGACATGTCTAATCGGCGAAATATTGTGCCCGTTGGACACTATGAATCAGCAGTATACCCGTGGTCTGTTCGAGCAGACTGGTAGTGATTTAATAGTTATATTTGGACCCATATCAGGATGTGGACAGAAGAAGGAAAACTTCATTCCTGTGCGATTCATTCCATGTTCTCTTTGCCGCGATGACGTCTTTATATGATGCGGAGCAGGTCGAGTTACGACAAACTCTGTAAAAACAACTTTTTCTTCTATCCTTGAGACTTCTTGCGTAGCGGGCGCTGCAAGACGACGCGGGTTACGGTTGTCAGGGACTGTAAATCAGCGTAAACGCTTCTTCTGCACTGAAAGCTGTGTGCGTGTGCATGCGTGCGTATGAGGGTGTGTGTGTGTGTGTGTGTGTGTGTGTGTGTAAATTAATGGATGAAATATCTGTAAAGTATTATCATAAACGATGTCTTCGACAGTGCCAAAGAACGACATGTAACTCAAGTTTATATGTGCCAAATTTACCGTGAATTCAGATGGAAGGGTACTCGCATTTCCATCTCATGTTTGCGAGGTTGGTGGGAAACGCTGAGTATACGGTGAAAGGTTTTATTGTTTTCCGGCAAATCGTTAGTGTCTGCCGAACACAAAGAGTCCCGTGTTTTTTAGTTTTCTAAAATACATTTTGTAATTTTTAAAAGAGTTTAAGTCAACTGACACGTATTTCTGTGAAACAGACAAAGTGTTTAATTTTTATACTAACTCTATATTGGCATCTTTATTGGTATTGTTATGTTATGTGATTCGAATGTGATTTTCAGACAAGAGACTTAAGTACTAATGTTACGTTTTAGTAATGTATGTAATCATTATAAGCTGGAAACCGACGCCCTTTTACAAAAAATGACATGTAAAATATAATGATGTTGCACATTCCTTTCCATCCACATAAACGTTATATTAATTGCATATAATATAACACGTACAGTTCTATATTTCAAAACACTTATGAATCATTGTACAAGAGTAATCGCCATGGCTGTCGTTCTTTACATGTAATTACGGAATTTCTGTTTTTTAATAGAAAGGTTGGTGCTCATCATCAGGTAACATTGGAGTTTTTCCCAAGTCCTTGATAGTATTAGACTTAATTAGAACATTTCCTAACCGATAAGCTACTTTTTCTGGCGAAGTCAACCCCTTGTGTTAAAAGCCTCAACGACAGGTGTGAATTACCCATCCACTGATCGTTTTGGAAACTGTAATAAAAACATTTTTTGTGATGAAACTTCCTGGAAGATTAAAACTGTGTGTCCGACCGAGATTCGAACTCGTGACCTTTGCCTTTCGCGGGCAAGTGCTCTACCATCTGAGCTACCGAAGCACGACTCACGCCCGGTACTCAGAGCTTTACTTCTTCCAGTATCTCGTCTCCTACCTTCCAAACTTTACAGAAGCTCTCCTGCGAACCTTGCAGAACTAGCACTTGCCCGCGAAAGGCAAAGGTCCCGAGTTCGAGTCTCGGTCCGGCACACAGTTTTAATCTGCCAGGAAGTTTCATATCAGCGCACACTCCGCTGCAGACTGAAAATTTCATTCTGGAAACATCCCCCAGGCTGTGGCTAAGCCATGTCTCCGCTATATCCTTTCTTTCAGGAGTGCTAGTTCTGCAAGGTTCGCAGGAGAGCTTCTGTAAAGTTTGGAAGGTAGGAGACGAGATACTGGCAGAAGTAAAGCTGTGAGTACCGGGCATGAGTCGTGGATCGGTAGCTCAGATGGTAGTCCGGCTTTCGCCGCCGTGCAGTGCGGACGTGTTGTTGTTTCCGCCTGCGGAGCGCGCGCGCTCGCTGTTGTTTACATTTCAGCGGCCGTCACTTACGTGACGCTTACGTGCAATAGAGCCATGGCCAATCGTTTTCGAAAATCAACTTTACGATTCAACTTCTGCAACGAATACGCACGACCAAAGGCCTTGGAAGTGGAACGCTTCCTACGCGACGTTGCTAAGATCCCATCTTCCGACATCTTGGGCATCCATTTGTCCATATTAAGCAGTACTGTGCACGTAAAAGTCGTCAATGGCGCGGTATGTGAAAGAATACTTCGTGACACCAACCATGGATTACGCTTTTGCCACGCCGACGGCAATGTCGGAGCGGTCACTGTCGACCATGCCGGCTTAGGAATGCGCACCATACGAGTTTTCGAACTCCCGTTCGAGCTACCGGCGGAAGACGTTATCGCGGCTTCCCGCCCCTATGGCACTGTACATGGCCACACTGCCGAACGCTGGGCGCAATTCCAAACGTACCCCGTTCTTAACGGTGTACGGCAGATAACCATCGACCTCCATCGCCACGTGCCATCTTACCTGCAAATTAGCGGGTGCCGAGCGGTTGTCATATACGACGGCCAACCCAAGACCTGTTCCGGGTGCGGAAAAGAAGGCCACCTCAGATCTGAGTGCCTTCAGCGACGGATCACCCAATTGCCAGGCGCTACCGTGGCACCTACGGCTCCGACGACGATTTTACCGATCACCTACGCATCGGCACTCTCTTCACCTCCCACCGGCCGCCGCTCATCGGCGACCCTTCCAGCTGCTATGGATACCGCCGGGGCCGACACGTCGCGCTCAAAGCCAGACGCTACTACGGCGCCACTACCAACAGCGACGACTTCCGACACCCACCAGCCTGAACATATGGACACCCCTTCATTTGACGTTCCCGCGACGGCCTTCCTCTCAGAGCGACGCGACTCCCTTCCGTCTTCCGACACAGAGGGACGAACCCGCAAACAACGTTCACCTAAGAGGCGCAAGAGGAGGCGTCTTACGGTCTCGGAACGAGACGGATCACCTCCCCCTGATGCACCAGAGGCCGTCCGACACGACGAGGCCTCAGAGAACCTACACGACGATACGAATGACGACAACATGACGCCGACTGTGGATGTTTCGATGCCAACAACTCTACTGGCTCGCTCAGGTGCTCCTGAACCAATGGACTCCACCGATGCGACTGCCGCCGAGACGTCCTCCGCCCCTACGACCGAAGTGGAACGTACGACCATCACAACGACAGCGCCCTCAATGGTGTGGAGTGAGGACGTCGATGAGGACCCGGACCACACGCTGGGGACAGAGTTACCCCAGACGGAAGCATCATTACGCCGCTGATAACGCCGTCAGGTGGCGCACGGCACGACTCGCCGTTGCCTCGCCCCTCTTCATCCTCCGCCGGTGGAGTTCCCCTTCACGGCGGGGGACGGCTCCAAACCTCATAGCAACGATAAACACTAACACCATCAGCTCACCCGTGAAACTTCAACTGCTGCGAGAGATGATATGGGCGTCGGACTTCGATATAGCACTACTACAGGAAGTACACTTGGCCACACTTCCAGACGTCGCGGGATATAACACTTATCCTTCTCCTGGTGACCACCTGGGACGCGGCGTAGCCATCTACGCCAGAGAAGGCATTCCAGTGACCGATATCACATACCTTCCATCTGCCAGAGGCATGGCCGTCACCGTCATGGGGACGCGTATCGTCAACATTTACGCTCCGTCTGGCTCCACCCGCAGACGCGACAGGGCCCTCTTCTATTCAGAAGAAATCGCTCCTTTGTTTCTTGGACGCTGCGACCATTACTTGTTTGGGGGTGATTTTAATTGTGTCTTGCACCCTAAAGATCAAGTGCCCCACTACAACACCTGTCAAGAACTGCGTCTTGTCGTCCGAGATCTGTTGTTCCGCGACACTTGGGAAGTTCAGCACGGCGACGCCCCTGGACATACTTACCAGACGAGTCACTCCGCGAGCCGCCTGGACAGAATTTACGTCTCTCGAGAACTCACACCTGCAGTACAAAGTGCAGAACTTTGGCCTTTGGCGTTTTCGGACCACTGTGCCTACATCTGCAACATTCTCTTCCCCAAGCAAGTGGTCTGGCGTAGTCGTGCACCGTGGAAGCTAAACACCTCCCGTATTCATGATCCCGAATGTCTTCAACGTGTTACCGAGACATGGACCACCTGTGAACGTCGCTTACCTAAATACTGCACGACCTTGACCTGGTGGCTGGAATGTGCCAAACCTGCCATTCGACGCACTTTGATTCAGTACGGAAAAGAATTTGCTATGTGGCGCCGGCACACTACCGACTATTTCTACGCCGTTCTCCGCGACCTGGACGCCTAACCGCCCACACCCGACACCCAGAGGGAACGCAGCAGGATTAAGGCCTAAATTGTAACTTTGACACGCCGTCGACTGCAGGGGGCTATGGTGCGAACCCGATATCAAGATTCGGCGGAACAGGAACATCCGACCATGCATCATATCGCCTCCGATAGGAAACATCGGCGACAACAACTCATCACCGAGATCACAACCTGTCGCGGCCAGCACGTCACTTGCCAGGCCGAAATCGTCAGTGCCTTTGTCGACCACTACCGCACAATGTACCAGGAGGAGACTACCGACAACCACGCTCAGGAGTCTGTGTTACCACACGTAACTCGCACCCTCACCAACGACGAAGCGGATGAGCTGATGGAGCCCATTACGCGTGACGAAATCCACGACGCAATCAAAAAAGGTGCTCTGAATAAGTCACCTGGTGTCGACGGATTGCCGATAGAATTTTATTGCGCTTTCTTCACACTAATGGCGTCACGGTGGACAACGATGTTTCATGAACTGCTGACGATGGGGAACGTCGTACCGCCGTCCTTCGTCACGGGAATTATTATACCCATCCACAAACCGACACCAGGTGTGACAACAGCACATTACCGTCCCCTGACTCTGCTTAACGCAGACTGTAAAATTTTTACACGCCTCCTGGCAACGCGATGCCGCAAGGTCCTGCCTAGGATTCTATCCCCGGAACAGACAACTCCGGGCGGCTCAGTTAATATACAAACGGCCACAGGAGAATGTCGCGATTTAATTGCACTGGCAGCGGCGTGTAGACTCCGCGCCGCAGTGGTTGCCATTGATTTTGACAGCGCATTCGACAAAGTGCGGCATCCTTTTCTGTTCTCCGTGATGAACTGCATGGGTTTTCCACCAGCCTTTATCGACGTAATCCGGCGCGTCTACGGCACCGCCGAATCGCTGATTCAGGTTAATGGCCGTGTGGCGGGACCAGTGGCGATCCGACGTTCCGTACGGCAAGGCTGCCCACTTTCGACCCTACTCTATGCCATCAGCCTGGAGCCACTCATCGGGAGTCTGACGAGCCACCTTTCTTGTCTCACTTTGCGACAGCACAGTTTTCGATGTCGTGCGTATGCGGACGACCTCCTTCTCTTGATCCGCTCATGGAGTGAAACACACACGATGATTGATTTGATATCAACGTACGGCACTGCAGCGGGCAGTAACATGAATGTGACTAAATCCGCGGCGATGCCCATTGGACGCGGCCTCTCACACGACGACTTAGCACCTCTCCCGTGCGTACAGAAACTGCGATACCTTGGTATCATTTTAATCTCGACCGTGCGCCGCTCCGCTGCCATCAATTTTCGGCGTGCGCTCCAAACCATCCGCACGACGGTGCGACAAAATCTTCTCCGACGACTCGACTCTTTACAACGTGTCCAATACCTCAATCAACATGTGGCGTCCAGAATGGTACACATTGCACAGGTCCTCCCGCTGCCATCAACTATTGGACGCAGCCTCCAGGCTGCCTTCGGATACTTCCTTACGGCCAGTACGCTCTTCAAGTTCCGCTACGACGCCCTCACCCTTCCCCCGCGAGCGGGTGGCCTCGGTGTTGTCAATGTGCGACTCCGCGCGGCGTCCTTGTACATGTCCACCATGCATAAGCAGTGGCACGGGGGCACCTCCCTTACGCGCAGCTTGCTGGAAATTCTTGTGCCCGCAACCATAACACCACCAGTACCAGTCGGACACATCAAGCACCATCTGACGCACATTTCTGATTTCATCGTCGACTTCAGTTATGCTCACACACACTTACCGACCACGCGTTCTCCTCGACCTAAAGATTTTTACACCCCACTCCTTCGTTCCATATCTAGTAACAATATCGAACTGCGACATCCGTCCACGTGGTGGCCCATGGTTTGGCGTCACATCCACCAGCCTTTTCTTCCCTCCAACGTCCGGGCAACATGGTATCAGGTCGCAAATGAAAAATTCGCCACAAATCATCGTCTTCACGCCATCGGACTAAAGGACTCTCCACTCTGCTCCATCTGCCACCTCATGGATGACGATGTCCATCAACTGACTTGTGCTGCCACCAGTGACGTCTGGAAACTTGCCCGACAGTTCGTTGCCTGTTACCTCCGTGTTCCGCCGGACTTGATTGACCCATGGACTTTTATCCATCCTGAGAATACTTATTTCCCCGCCACAAAAAATCATGCAATTGTATGGGTCAAGGGATGGACCATCACCTACATGTATAATGATGGCGACAAATCACGCCTTGACCTCTGGCAGTACTTACAAACCCCCCACAGTGAAGTCGAACAGCGACCGCGCTACCGCGCCTTCTTCGCTAATTACTTACACGCGATCTTTACGTCACCCCCGCTCAGTTGGATGGTACCACACGCCGACAGCACTCCCGCCCCGCCTGTTGACATCTGAGACCCCTCGCGCTGCTTTCTACATTGTAACCCATAGTGGAGTAGGCGCATGGACACGCGCCTTCTTTTATGCACTACACCAGAAAAACTCTGGTTTTTCCCTCACTCCACTGTAAATTGCTTTACAACTCTTAGCTTCCATCAGTATTATTAGTTTTTTTTTCCTACACCTTGTTCATACTAAAAAAAATCTTGCTCACCTTGTACGAGTATCATGTCTTGTGTTATTTTCGCCGGAAGGATGGCATTTTTCTTGTATTTAAGTTTGTACCAATAAAGATCTTTTGTTCATTTATCCTGTTCCTGGTAATTTTTTTTTTTAAAAAAAAGATGGTAGAGCACTTGGCCGCGAAAGGCAAAGGTCCCGAGTTCGAGTCTCGGTCGGACATACAGCTTTAATCTGCCAGGAAGTTTCATATCAGCGCACGCTCCGCTGCAGAATGAAAATCTCATTCTGGAAACATCCCCCAGGCTGTGGCTAAGCCATGTCTCCGCTATATCCTTTCTTTCAGGAGTACTAGTTCTGCAAGGTTCGCAGGAGAGCTTCTAAAAAGTTTGGAAGGTAGGAGACGAGATACTGGCAGAAGTAAAGCTGTGAGTACCGGGCATGAGTCGTGCATCGGTAGCTCAGATGGTAGAGCACTTGCCCGTGAAAGGCAAAGGTCCCGAGTTCGAGTCTCGGTCGGACACACAGTTTTAATCTGCCAGGAAGTTTCATATCATGGCACGCTCCGCTGCAGAGTGAAAATCTCATTCTGGAGTTTTTGTGTTGTCAAAAACAGAATGTGAAAAATTCTGATAGAAAACGACACCTTCCATTACTTCTAATGCTTTGAATTTGTTCACAAACTCCGCTCATACAGTACGCCTGCCAAAATGACTTTAAGTCTATTATTTCACTGAAGGAACCACTCTGAGTAGAAATTTACCTGATTTTGAAATCGTAAAAATCATCTCCGTGACATAATTCACAACTAAAAATCTGTCCTGTTTCATCAGTTTCCTTTTTATAATGCCGAAATCCCTATCGCACGATAAAAACCTATGGCTTCCACTGGAAGTAAACGTTGCCTTCCCCAGAATAGGTTAGGCAGAACAAAAAATGGCTGGGAGAGCGATTTTTATTCTCTGCTGAGAAGCTGCGTGAGAACAATCAAACATCATTGTATGTTTGTGGTTTACTCCAGGGAGCACTCCCAATTTAGAACAGGTGCTACACATTGTTTTCTTGTTAACACTACTGGTAATGCTGTCTAGGGGTGCGAGTAAGTAGTATTAAAGCCCGCCCGGTTGACCGTGCGGTCCGCGGCACGAATCCGCCCGGCGGATTTGCGTCGAGGTCCAGTGAACCGGCCAGCCTGTGGATGGTTTCTGGGCGGTTTTCCATCCGCCTCGGCCTATGCGGGCTGGTTCCCCTTATTCCGCCTCAGTTACACTATGTAGGCGATTGGTGCGCAAACTAGTTCTCCACGTACGCGTACACCACCATTTACCACGCAAACATAGGGGTTACACTCGTCTGTTGTGAGACATTCCCTGTGTGGAGGGGGGGGGGGGGGGGGGTCCACCGGGGGCAGAACCGCAAAATAACTCTGGATCCGGTGTGGCGGCGGAGGGGTGAAGTGGACTGCGGTAGTCGTCGTGGGGTTGTGGACCACTGCGGCTGCGGCGTGGATGGAGCCTCTCCGTCGTTTCTAGGTCCCCGGTTAACATACGATACAATACGACTATTATTAAATCGCATGCAGCATTAACATTACTGCTATCTAAGCTTTATTTTCAAAGGACATGAGTGACTACTGATGCCTCTCTTTACTTTTAAAGGGACACGAATCATTGACTGATGCCTCGTAAAAATAACATTGTTTCTCAGAATATATAGACTGTACACTAACGGACGTACTGACAATCCTATAGTAACAGTTTGTGCAATTAAAAATGTAGTATCTGAAACAACAGCAGACTCAGAATCATCCAGTTATGGACTGGTGCCATTTTAATATTATTGGATTAATTTACAGCGATAGGGATTCCTAATGAATGTGCTCCCTAATAAGTTCAATTGTGATTCGTGTGTAATAACATCCCGAGATGCTAGCAGCAGCTCTAAAGCACAGACTATTATGGTAAGGAAAACAGTTAGACGATTAGCAGCCTCTGAACAAAACAAGATATGTGTGGGAGAGGATCTCTGCAGCAATATTTTATCAGAAGTAGCCTGTAGTGTGTCACTGGAGGGTTTTAATTGCTGCTGCATCCGTATCGTTTTTTTTTATGTCTGTGTCATGCTCCGAAGATTGCTTACTAGTTGCACAAACAGAAGTTAATGCAGGAAGAAGATATTCGTGAGGGATGAATACTTAATTTCAAGTGCAGGGTAAACACTAATAACGTGTACACCAAGAGCCAGCAATTATCCATGAGACCTTGCAGTGGAAAAACACTCTCAAAAACTGCAAATTTTTTCGACCTATTATGATGATAGTTTTAACAGCCCTGCGACTGAAATTTATTGATTTGCTTCTTCAACGAGATGTCAACAGATAACGCAGTTATGTTAAGGTGTCAGATGCCCACAATCCCTTCTTTGGCTGTCGGGGTACGCATAACAGAGTTTCAATCAAAAGTAGAGTTGCATATCTCTTCGAATAAAAGATCATCTATGACAGCTGATTCGTGACAGTGCAGTGACAACCACAGTGAAGAAGTGACGATACGCGAGTGGATTTTGACTAATGCTAAGAGCAATTACCATATACTTGAGCTAAAACGAGACATGTAACGAAAGCATATACAGACATAATGAATTTTTTCTCTGCAGCGCTGATTTGAAAATTCCGGCCAGATCAAAATTGTGCAAGATGCAGGGACTCGTACATAGAACCTTCGTCTTTCGTCGGCAAGTGCATTACCAGCTGAGCTATGCAAGAGCTTGTTTCCGAAAGCAAAGGTCTCGTATTCGAGTTTCTGTCTGGAACAGTTTTAATCTGGCAGAAAGTTCCATATACATACAAATCATAAGCGATAAAATTGTAGGTGAACTGTAATGGGACGAAAGTCACAACATATGACACGATATTTACGTTTACATTTGCTGTGCAGTTATGCGTAATTCTTTATATCTGAATACAAAAAAGTCCTGTTAGTTACTTGCAGCCCTTACTTAATTCCTCTCTTACGAATTTGGATCTTATTTTATCTTGATTTGAACCTATCGTTTCTCATTAGTCTAATTGATTCCACGTAAATTTCAAAAGTTTCTTTTTCTTTGAATTGCTTATCGACCACTTTTACATTCGTACAAGGCTACCCTCCATACAAATACCTTAAGGAAGTCTTCCTAGCACCGAAATTTGTGTTCCCTGTTTACAAATTTCCTGTTTTCAGAACCGCTTTTCTTGCCGTTGTCAATCTGAATTATATATCCTCTTTACTTCGGTCATAGTTATTTTGCTGCCAAAGTATCAAAACTCAGCTGCTACTATTAGTGTGTATTTTATTACCTAACTCTCTCAATACAGCCCGATTTCATGACATTACATTTTATTAATTTTCACTTACATTTGTTGACCTTGTAACAGTGTTTGAAAACAATATCCACTGCAAGTCCTTCACCGTATCTATTAGAATTACGTTGTAATCGGTAAATCTCAGGATTTTATTTTGCCTAAATTAATTTTAGTTCCTCTTTCAAAATCTCTACTTGATTTCCTCTACTGTTTCCTCGGTGCACATAGCAAATAATACCGTGGATAAGCTATAACTCTGTCTCACTAACTTCTCAAATAATGGCTCACTTTTAATGTCTTTCGACTGTTACTACTACAGCCTTGTTTCTGTACAAGTTGTAGATAACATTTCGCTTTCTATGTTTCAACGCTACTACCTCAGAATTTCAAAGAGTGTATTCTAGTTAACATTGCGACAAGCTTTCTATAATATACTGATGCTATAAACGAAGGTTTTACTTTCTTCACTCTGTCATCTAAGACAAGTCTTGGAGTCACTCTTGCTTTACATGTTCCTAGATTTCGGTGGAACCCAAAATGGCTGTCTACTGATAGTATTTCCATTCATCTGTAGATAATTCGCGTCAGTATTTTGCTATCATGGATTATGAAATTGCTGGTGTGATAATTTCAGAACGATAAGCGCAGATCTTCTTTGGAATTTGAATTATTATACGTTTCTCGAAATCTGATGGTGCTCCGCTCATGTCATGTTTTCTTCATATTTTGTTTGTAAGGAGAGGTTAAATTTTCTTGCTGTGTGTTTTATCAGTGTAGTAGTGTATATGGTAGATGATCTGGATATTATCAAAAGTTTGGCAAGGTATGTACCTCGTGCAACTTAATAATTCTGATGGAATTTCGCCAGTTTCCATTGCTTTGTCTTGACTTAGGTTGTTTAGTTCTCAGCCAAATTCTTCTTTAAATATGTTACCTGTCCCGTCTTCACCTGCTTCCTCTTCCCATTCCTTAATACTGTCTTTACGTTAGTTTCTTTTGTATAGCCCTTACGTATGTATCTTCCGTTTCTCAGTTTTCCATTATTCGTTTAGTGTTAGCTTTCCAGCTGATCTCTTAATATCTGCGTGATCCTCAAATTTCCTCCAGAGATCTCTCTTGTTTTTCTATAGCAGGCATCCATCTTTCCCGTGGACACGTTCGATTCCACAGTCTTGCAGCTCTCGCTTAGAGAATCCTGCTTCCTCGATTTGCGCTTTCTGTTAATCTCACGTTTTAACTATCTGTATACCCGTTCCTCCTTCATCTGCGTTTTGTGTAGTCTCCTTACGTTAGTTCAATTCAATATCTCGTGTGTTACTCAAGCTCTTCTAATGGGCTTGATCTTTTTGCCAATATGATCCTCTGGTGCATTCTCTGCCATAGTATTTCTGCCCTGTGTTCCATTTATACAACGGTTTTATGATGGACCTCTTGAAAATCTCGACAAAGAACTTAGGTATCAGGTTGTGACGATACGGTAATCATCTTCTCGGATTAAATAATACAGTGGCTGGTTTGAATAAAACTTGAAATAGTTGTACCTAACAGTTAACATACCGTAGCTGTGCTAAAAAATGTATTCATCTAACCGCTGAGTATTGTCAGAGAGTGCAGCGAGGATATCACGATTGGCCACAGTGCGTCCCAGAGCCGTGTCGCTCGCATTGCACACTTTCTTGTTTTGTTGATAAAGGTAAATTTTCTTCATATACCACTGCGGTGACAAAAGTCATGGGATATGCACATATACAGATGATGGTATTATCGCGTACACAAGGTATAAACGGGCAGTGTATTGGCGGAGCTGTCATTTTACTCAGGTGATTCATGTGAAAAGTTTCCGACGTTAATATGGGCGTACGATGGGATTTAATAGACTTTGAATGCGGAATGATAGTTGGAACTAGAAGCATGGGCGATTCCATTTCGGGAATGGAATTCAGTTTTCCGAGATCCACATTGTAGAGAGTGTGCCAAGAATATCAAATTTTAGGCATTACCTCTCACCACGGACAACGCAGTGGGGACCTTCACGTAACGACCGAGAGCAGCGGGTTTGCGTAGAGTTGTCAGTGTTAACAAATAAGCAACACTGCGTGAAATGACCACAGAAGTCATTGTGGGCCATACGAAGAACGTATCTATTATGATAGTGCGGCAAAATTTGACCTTAATGGTCTGTGGAAGTCGACAACCTACTCTAGTACCTTTGCTAACAGCACGGCATCGCTTGCAGCGTGACAATTTCGGTTGGACCATATACAACTAAAAAACCGTGCCCTGATCAGAGGAATCCCTATCTGAGTTGGTAAGAGCTGATGGCAGGGTTAGAGTGTGGCGCAGACCCCACGAGCCGTGGACTCAAGCTGTCAACAGCACAGTGTGCAAGGTGCTGGGGGCTCCCTAATGTTGTGGCCTGCGTTTACATGGAATGGCCTAGGTCCTCTGGTCCAACTGAATCGATCATTGACTGGGAACAGTTACGTTGGGCTGCTTTGAGAGCATTTGCAGCCAGTCATGGACTTCGTGTTCCCAAACAACGATGGGATTTTTATGGATGACTTTGCGCCAGATTACTGGGCCACAATTATTCGTGACTGGTTTGAAGTAAATTCTGGCCAACTGGAGCGCTTTATTTGGCCACTCAGATTGCCCAACATGAATCCCATCAAACGTTTATGGGACATAATCGACATGTCAGTTCCTGCAGAAATCGTCCCTCGGCGAAACTTTCGCAGTTATCGATGGTTATAGAGACAGCATGGCTCAACATGTCTGCACGGGGCTTCCAACAGTTTGTTCAATGCTTTCCACGACGAACTGTTGCACCACGCTGGGCAAAAAGAGGTCCGACACGATGTTAGGAGATATTCCATGACTTTTGTCACCTGGGTGCAGTTTAGTAGTATTTGTTGTACGTGATTCGAGTAACTTTAATGTTTCTAAAGTTGTGAAGGCATAATAGATATGAAGAAATAACCACGATTATAACCGACAATTTCGTAGTTTATTTATCCAAAACTTACGAAACTAGCTTAACTGTAAACTAATGAAGGTCTGGATTGAAAAAATACGGCGCTCCTAAAAAAAAAATCTGGGACTGATTGTTTTTGTGGCGTTTAAGCGAAATAAGTTCAGTGACTACGGTGGCAGTTTTAACCATCAACTGTAAACAAAAGATGTACATTCGACCCGTCAGTTGTGAGGTGGCAGTGCTTTGTAGTGGACGTGCAGCTGCAGTGTGTCGACGTTGTTGTGTTAAAAATCGCAATGATGCAACATCTCCCAATCAAGTGTCCAAGACATTCTTCACGATGTTTGGAAGAAGAGAAAAGTATGTGGAAATATATCCAGCACTTCTTGACTCCAGAATAAAAACGACATATGGACGCCTGTCATGACTTGGATGAACTGTTAACTACGGGCAATCTTTTCTGCTAAAAAAATCATCATGGATGACGAGACTTTGCCTTATCAATGCGAACGTACCACAAAACGACGAACTGGAGAAATAAGCATGAAGGGTAAACGCTTTACTAATGTAAGTGGCATTCAAGTCAGTGTGACATGCGTATTGAACAAAATTCCTAGGACGGCCTTTTCCGGCAGTTTATCACGGTTACATGAACGTTCTGTGTGTTGTATGCGCCCTCAAAGGCTCAGCCTTCGTTTCTTGAGTACATGCTTGGTAACCACGGGGTTCCTGACCTGAGTATGATAAGTACCGCCACTCTTCTGTCATTGTAAGCTCTGCACATGCTTCAGTGGCCACTGTACGGCGTGATGGTGGAACGTTGCGTGCCACAAGAAACGGGGCTCTTGGCAAGGCCTCTCGGATCTCGGGGATGGTAAAAAATCTCTGTTGAAAGAACCACAGTCTCCAGCTATGACGAGCGGCGATGGGGTACATGGCTGTTCAGGTGGAGCAGTCGTTATCGGGCAACATCTAGGAAACCTTCACACCTCACTTGCTTAAGGCTTACTGTGGCGTGTGAGGCTATGTCTGAGTGGACTCTCATTTCCCTAACTGCCTTCGAAATTAAATTCTCCACTCCCAGCGGAATTGGGGTACCACTTGTGACGGTACAAACCTCCGTTACTAGATGAATGTTTCTAGTACGCAAGGATTGCTTTGTGGAGAGCGAGGGCTCTACATGGTGCCCGATTAACGGAAGCGCGTGGCGCACACGCGCGAAGTTGGCAATGGTCGGTCTCCGCGACCGGGCGACCTCGTGGCCTACAGCTTCGGGAATTGTTTGGTTTTTCGAGTATTACGCAAAAACTATGTAACTTACGGTGAAGAGCGATGCAGCAGTGGAGTGTGGTCAGCAATATGCTCCTTCTTAAAGATCGATCTTCATTTCAAGTCACGAGACGCAAAAGTTATAGTAACCTCAAAATCGGTTAATATCACGAAAACTGAAAGATTAATAACGATAGTAAATAACAACTTGTAGGGATGAGCGAGCACTCGTTAAAAACATCTCGTCATAGCGGATCGAGTGCCGTAGTCATATGTTAAGATTCATAAATAATTAAGCCCGAAAAGAGCAATAAACAATGTTTGAGAGGAAATTGTTTATAAAATTCAATAGAAAATTCATGACGTAAAGAACGGCACTATATAATATTTTGGATGGCATCACACGTATTTTAAAATAGTTAAGTTATACTATACACTTAACTTGCAATAGTTATTATTGTTTGCAAATTATTATTAACATTTATCGCCCATAATTAATTAAGTATTATAGACACGAAGATTTTGAGCAGCACAATGTGTAGATCGCTATAGATTACGTGTGAAAATGATGCTATATGCAGTTCTGTGTTAAAACTTTGCAGCACAGATGTTAACAAACAAATTTGGGCTAAATGGCGAAATTTTGCAAAAACTAAAACTTGATTTACGGACGATAGAATAATCCTAGAAATTAATGTAAAACAGTAAATGAGATGTACTTTTCAGCGCGTTTCCGATGGTGTACTTATTTCTGTAGAGCGATGTATGTATCAAAATTTGTAACCTTAACTGGTGAGACTGGTACTTAAATAAGCAGGGTGTTGACGTCCGAGCCTATATAAGCGAGCGGCCATCTTGGCCAGGGGTCAGTCGTTGGTCAAACGTTTTGGAGGGTTGGTGGCGAGCAAGCCTCACTGGAGGGTATCCCATGTGGTCGTTTAAGAATTCTTTTCCACGCCGATTTTTTCGACAAAGAGTATTTCGTGAACTGGAAATGCTACAATTATTTGTGTGAGTGCTATTTACGAGGTATACATCGTCGTAAGTGCACATGTGGCGAAGTGTGATTTCACGCCAAAACTGTTAGAACAAAGAGGACAGTGGGACTTGTGGTTCTGTTCGAACTGATTGAATCACTTTCGATTACAGTAGCCGACATTACTGCTATTGGGGGCTCGGAGTCAAAATTATTATTAAACTAAAACTGTACACCGTCTCACCAGTGATAATATCATTGTGTGAAAGGAAAGGACAACACCAATAAACGGTGATTGAACTGTGTCGTGAAAAACTGATTTTAATATAATAATCGCTTAATTCTTGTTCCCTAGCACAAACTGTACTTATGTCTGTGTGAATAATTAATTCAAAACTGTAACAACTGCGCGGGTGTGGAAGTGTACTCATGCACCAAGTGTGGAAATCACCCCCTGAGGCACACGTGAGAGCCAAAATTTGCAATAACATTTTTTTACCAACATTTGTATATGCACTTTAGTGTGAAAACGCTGCAACCGCACTTCTCTATTATTTTACCGCCCCATCGCACGCTGGCGATTATTAATACCCAGTCCAACTGAAAGGGTACAGTACCGCCCGACATTGAAAATAGGTACAACATTCTTCGTTATTCTTGTCAGAACAACATTTTTTGTAATAATAACTCAATTTCACTTAATACACCGAAGCCGGATACCAGTGCAGGAAAGAATGACAATTTATTTATTTCATCGATCACATGTGCACTCTCACAAAATAAATCCCTACATCCAATTTGGTGAGATGTGAGAAATGAATGTATGTATGGTCCTCTGCTAACCACAGATAGTGAATGTGCAATATAGGATCATCTTTGAGACGGTCCTTTGGTCTCCTTTGGAACCAAAGAGATAAAATTTATCTGAGCTTTGAGCACCTGAAATGTGGCTCACCAATGGGTACCATGGTCTTCCCCCACCTCGACGGAGGTGAGAGATGACCTGAAGAACGGCCATGTTTCAGCACTCTGCCGCTGGATCTTGCGTTGGTAAGAACTGTCTTAGGTGTGCTCCCTAAAGACAAAAGAGTAAAGAGAATAGTATGCATGTGGAATACTTAAGAGTAGTTTAGAATAATAATTTCTCTATTTCAGGAACTTTTGTGGGGAGAATTAAATGTCACGCAGGTACTATTATGGGGATCGCAGTAATCTTCGAAAGTGACCAACGGTCACAATGAAATCACGTGTATCAATAAGTTGAAATACTTCCGAGTGCATAAGTCAAGCTGAATTACTGGCGTGTGTACTATAACTTGGAAATATTTACGAAATGGCGTGTACAGGACTTGAAATTAGAAACGAGTACTTCCACGTGGTGAGTACTGTGTGAGTCTCAATCTGTGTATGAGACAAAGGATAAAGAGAAATACTCGTTCATGGTATCAGTTGAGGACTCGCGTCTGTGACGAATATGTTATTAATATTACTTTTCGTGTTATGTTTCCGTGTGACGCTTGATTCAAACTATAATACTCAGAGTGAAGCAAGTTGAGTCAGCCGTCTATCCAGCAACGCCACTTCGCTTGCATTGCACATGAAGACGTCCATATATCCTCCAGAGTTCATAGTAGGAAAGAAAAGCTACGAAGTGGGGCAGTGTCGTGTGAAACTGGGATAAGTACTAATTGAAGTGGGAAAGCTGAAAGTGATGTGATTATAACATTGTGACTATTCCTTGTGTTGTATTCCATGTTGCCAGTGTGGTGTATTTCATGTAATTTAAGTATGTATGGTTTGCATGGGAGAGCAGCAAGATAGGTTCAGAGGCAGTGGGCTATGCATGTTCCTTTTTGTTCCGCTCGGTCTGGAGGAAAGTTTCGTGATGATGGTTGTGAGAGTCGAAGTGTGAGATATAGCAAAAGATCCACCATCCTATCCAGACAGTGCACTGTAGTGTTAGATAATTACGAGACCATAAGATAAAGAATCACCAATGTAAAGCCATGCCCACTGGGCGGAGTTTCTCATGTGCAATTGTTGTAGAAAATTCACTGGTGTCTTGATGTTATAGAATTTATCGGAATAAAAAAGATAGTGAAAAGAAAAAGGTTGGTGGCCTTTTCCTTCGAATAGTATGTTGTCATGATGTCCAGAATTAATAATGTGTTCGCCATTCAAATTCAGTGCGATGGCCACGTGTTGATCAAAGCCGTTAAATAAGAAAGAAAATGTGGTATTGCCAGTGCGTAGTGAGCAGTCAGATTTGTGTAAATTACTAATAGTCAGATGTGCGTTTCCGATTCCGTTGCGTAATATTCAAACAGGAGAATAACTTGTAACTTAATGGTGACTACTAGAGTTCATGTTACTCTATAAATAAGAATGAGTCCACTCGCTTGGCAGACCACTCTTCTAGCAGGCCTGGCTGCTAGATGCCACAGTATGAGCAAGGAATGTGGGTGCCTCTCACAACAAGGCGGCTCCTATGGCCAGTCATTCTGACAAAGATTTTCAGAGTTCTTGTGTCAATAGTAGAATGCGTTTTTAATAAGTCAGGTCAAAAGAGCAGCTTTGTGAAGGTTTCCCCTTTACACATTCGAAAAGGTTTAGAGGACATTGATGGCACTTTAAAATCTGTCCTGCGATTGTGCAATGGGACACTGTTAATAGAAACTTCTAGTTTTCACCAAGTATAAATCCTCTAGATAGATAAATTTCTTGGGAAATGTGAAACTGAAAAGAAGCTCCACAACACCAACACAAAGCTGTTTAGTCAAGCACAGATCTGTCAGATATCGCCAAAGAGGAACTTAGAGCTGAGTGGTCTAAGAAGGCATCGTTGATGTGCAAAATGTAATGTAAAGAGTGGATGGCGGTCCTATCAGGTCAGACTCGTTTATATTTAGTTTTAAGGGGATGAAACGTCCAGAGCATATCAAGGCAGGTTTCCATCGCCTAAGCTTGCGGCCTTGCATACGCAGCCCAATGGGCTGTTTTAGCTGCTCTGTGGTCACACTGATCCCGCTTGTAAGGGCGAAGCCACTTGTGACAAATGTGGTAAGGCCGAGCGGGAAGGAGATGGTTGTACATCTCCGCCGAAGTGTGTCGGCTGGCCTGTGGATAGAGCTCTCCCTGAAGGCATCAGATAAAGCCACGGTATTTGCGGGCTCCTGGCATTTCCAAAGGGGGATTTTCGTACAGAATCCAACTATATCTCTAGTGGCGCTGCGGCAGTTCCTATAAAATCTTCCCAAGCCAAACAAGCCAACGAGAAGCTTCCGTTGCAGGCTAAAACAGCCACTAAACTCTCAGATCTAGTCGACTTCATTCGACCTGATGGTACAACTGCTTCTTCAGAGCCAGTAGAATGTGAAGCCTCACAGGGGCAACTACCTCGCCTCAAGACTGAACCTCCAACCATTGCAGTCTCCTCATTCGTGCATAGAGACAGGTGAAAATGCAACACATAAATACTCCTAGTATTACAGTGGGACATGACTGAGTTCAGGACTCATGTTGAGTAACTGACACTAGTAGCACAGCCACACGCCTTGTGCATGAGTTTACATGAAAAGTCTTTGAAAGTCACTGACGCCCCTGTGCTACGATGATATACTCGCCTCTGCAAAGATGCCAGTTGGGGAAAGACCCAAGGAAAGGATTGCTGTGTTTGTCAACAATGCATACCATTCTTCTGCTCCGTCACTGGTTACTGAGCTACAAGCAGCAGCCGTTGAAGTTCATGTAAGTCAGAAGATGGCTACTGCTCGCTGTAACTATCTTCACAGAATGTCATGAACTCCGCGACTCTCACGCAACTTGTAGAATAACTCCTCCAATCGTTTCTCCTACAAAGTCATTTCAATGCTCTTAATGTATTATGGAGCTCGAAGTCACCTTGCCCTAGCGATCGAGTTTTGGAGAGCCTCATGGCGTCTCAGGAGCTGTTCTTCCTCAATACGGGCAATTATACTAATTTTCTGCTGAGCTATCGTCTCCTCTTTCTGCTCTCCAGCTTTCCCCGACTCTGCTCAGTGGGAAGCAACTAATGACCTCCATTGCAGTGACAACATGGATCCACCTACCGCATGGAGTATTACTGTAAGGAATCCGCTGCTACGTATGGTCAGCAGAGCTAATTGCATGATGTTGGGCCAGCTGTCTGTGCCTGATGATCGAGGCAGCGTCCAGGAATCGGTCGACACCATCATACGAGAGATCCACAGTGCCCAGGACAAATCCACAAGTCATCTTAGGAGGTAACCTGTATCCTGTTGAACTGATAAGTGCTGCGCAGCAATCTGGGTGAGGCATGTGGCTCTACGACGATTTAAATGCCGCCCAAAAGAATGCAATCTTGCAGTCTTTCAAGTCGTGAGAGCCACAGCTCGATGCTTGTTTAAAGAGAGCGAGAAAAGGTCATGACAAACATTCGTGGTGTCTATCAACTTCTCACTACCCTTCTATAAAAGCATGGGAAACAATTAGGACGTTTTCCAGTAAACACAGTCGTTTTACCCATAGCAGAAGTGTTTTGAGAGTGGTGCCTCCAAAATAACGTAGGGGATATTGGACAGACGATGGCACAGCTTGTAACGACTACTGGCATTGTCAGCCAGTATCTAGGGTTCCGACGCTACCGCAAGATCGTAGAGAGAGGCCGGAAGGTCGTCAAATCCAGCAAATATGAGTCATACAACTACAGTTTCCCTATGTGGGAACTATATTCTGCACCGTCTGAGGATCATTATACTGGTCTAGATCATGACCAAATCTGTAACAGCTTGATTCGACATTTGCTGGCAGCGTCGAAAGAAACCTTCCTCGAATATTTTAATTTAATATGACAGGCAGGCCAATCTCCCAACACGTGGGTTATTGCCGAAGCTGGTAAGGACCGAACAAATCCCACTAGTTACCAAAGCGTCAGTTTAACCATATGCGTAGCAAAGACCCTGGAACGAATGGTTGACCTTAGTTTAGTCTAGATGTTAGACACCGGGCAACTCTTTAGTATTGCTCAGTATGGATTCCGCAGATTTCGATCCATTGGCGAAAGGAAACGTTCACTCCTGCACATGGTTTTAATACTTTATTTTCAGACATTTCAGACCAGAACCACAACTCTGTAGCTGCGTTTAAACAGAGGACTCCGTTGGTTGCTCTGTTGTTTCCCCTGATCGTGTTCGTAAGATCCGTCAGCCACAAGACTTTACTGTCATCGACGCGAAATTACACGCAATCTTGTAGGCACTGGGGCTGATGATACATGCTTCGAATGCTAAATTCCCTGTCTGCTCCGATTACCCTAGAGATCTTCACTCCCTAAACGATTTTATGCAGCAGATAAAGTAGTTCAGAATATCAAGGACACTCTCCTCCATCTAAAGAGGCTGAGGAAGGAGATGTTTTTATGCTAGGTGGGAGGGCACTTGGGACTGCGGGGAACGAAAGGACAGGTGTAGTAGCCAAGGAGGACTACCACGATCCTCATTTAATTGTATGTGCCATTCTCCCATTCCCTTGCAGGCTATCGTCTCGCTGTCAAGGTACAGAGTAATGCGTCGATGGGAAGAAGAATGGCTGTTAAGTGACGTATAATATGATTAGTAAAGCCCACAACTCGGCGGTGGCACCCAGACGGTATGAGGTCCTTCCTACTCGTCTTCGCATAGGCCGCAGCCGCAAGACGCATGGCTTCTGTGGAGAGAGGACCCTCCAGTTGGTGATGCTTCTCGTGTGCATACCACTGTGCTCTACGTTTTAGTAGACTGCATTTTATTTTCGGACCAAATGAAGGCATCTCATTTGCCGACACACTCGCCCTCTATTTCAGCTGAAAATCAAACGAATGTGGTACGGCTTTTAAAATTTTATGAACTGTCCGACTTGTATTTAATGTGTTATCATATTGGCCGGCTTTTCTATGTTTTTGGTACGCGATCAGCCAACCGCATACGTATTCCTGTGAATCTGTTTCAGTTTTCCTTACTTTTTCTTAACAGTTTTAGAACGCTTTTAACGCTATCGACCATGATGTGAGCTAGTATGGTGGTTCAGATGATCATGGGGAAGACAGGGTGAGAGTGAGTTTTATCTCAGATTGCTTTTTATCGCGTTTCTCGCATTTTCCCCCCTTTTGACCACATTGGCTCCCACTAACTTCGTGAGTGCGCTGATAACCTTATCGTTGTCCGCTTGCTTAGCTGGGTGGTAAGGTGCTCGCCTCCCATGCAAGCGGGCTTGGGTTCGATTCCCGGCCGGGTAGGAGATTTTCTCCGCTCTGGTGTTGTGTTGTTCTCACCATCATTTCATCCTCACGACAGGCTCGAAAGTCGCCCAATGTGACGTCGCCTGAAATAAGACTCGTACTTGGCGGCCGAACTTCGCCGGATGGGGCCTCCCGGCCAACGATGGCATACGCTCATTTACGTTGTCGTTGAACACCACTGACCCACAAAGGCTCACACACACACACACACACACACACACACACACACACACACACACACACACACACACACACACTGCGTTATAACTCTACTAATGTGGGAGGAGACTATGTAGGAGGAGGAGACTATGTAACACAGAACACATGAAGCATTGAAACCTCTGCTCCAACTATATTAATCCAGTCTCGTAACTTTTTGAACTTGTGGAGTATGTTCTCCTACATAACACGGATAATGAGGGAGATCCAACAAAATCAAAAGCAAGCGATATCTTAGAAATATCGTGCTACTGACTACTTGTCAGACAACATCACATGGTAGCAGTACTGTCCATGTTAATGTTCAATTACTGAAGTAAACAATGTATTCTGTCCCTTAAGCCGATACTATTCAAATTATTGTTTATTTTCCGTTAACACACTATGTCGCTTTACAATATTTACTCATAATTCCAAAATGGCTCTAAGCACTATGCGACTTAATTTCTGAGGTCATCAGTCGCCTAGAACATAGAACTAATTAAGCCTAACTAACCTAAGGACATCAGACACATCCATGCTCGAGGCAGGACTCGAACCTGCGACCGTAGCGGTCGCTCGGTTCCAGACTGTAGCGCCTAGAACCGCACGGCCACTCCGGCCGGCTTCATAATTACAACTGCAGCGGGTAACCTTAAAATTTATATTATTCACGGATGTTTTTACTTACGCTCCCAACACAAGAGTCGACGTTCACATGCTTTACTTTCAAATGAATAGTCTATAGACTTGATTAACTGTTAATAACGTTAAACACTATTATCTCACGGTCTTACAGTAGAGTATATTTGTATTGAAAAGAATATTCGAAGTAAAAGTATCGGTTATACCTTGTGTTTTAGCGGTATCATGTCATTCTAGATATTTAATACTTGCACGGTACTCCCCGATTCATTGACAAAAAATATACCGTTTATGCTTATTACCATTTTAGTTCAAACCTTCATGACGTAAGATGTACAACATCATCGCTTCAGAATGTGAATATTTATCTGTCACTTTTGACAATCCAATTTATCATATTTTGCAAGTGGTGGGTATGTGTTCTCTTGCGTACTAATTCTAGAGTCTCTCCATATTTATAACGATGCACTTGTACTATACATAAGATTTGATGTCATCATGTGATAAGTTATTTCCCAGGTTAATGTCCTCGGTTTTACATAAACGGATGACTTCTTCAGACTCCGCGTTACTTCAACGATACTTCAATCTGTAACAATGAATGACACTAACGAAATGAAATCCGTAACGAAAGTCTTACGTAATGAGGCCGAATCTATCTAAAATAGCTTCTAATGCAACATCACAAATTCTGTTATAGCCTTAGAATAAGTTCTCGTATAGATAAATGTTCAGCTGAATTAATTTCAATAACAGAAACTTTTATTTGCTACGTCAATTTTTCAAAGCGCAGCACTTAGGAGAGCGCGATGAAAAGAAGTGCCTCTGAATTTTTTTATTCTTTTCGCGATATCGGTTGAAGTGTTACATGCCGTACATTTTACTCGGTTAAGTTTCCCGTTTCGCTGACGCAGTTGCAGCCTTCTGCCGCGGGTGGGCTACGAATTGCGGCGGTTTAATATAACGCTGTGTTTCGTAACTATATCGGTACGTGAAAAACAGCGTACTGTAATCGATTTCCTAACCGCAGGAAATTTCGTCCACAGGTGCAGTACGCTCTCCTGTAGCATGACTCTGCCAGACCACACACGAACGCTGCGACACCTGCAACAATCTGACGCTTTGGACTCACTGCCATCGCTCACCCTCCATACAGACACGAAATAGCTCCATCCGATTTTCATTTGTTTCTCAAACTTACGGAATACCTTCGGAAACTTCACTTTGATGGTGATGAAACGGTGCTAGTAGAGGTGAGGTTGTGGCTCCGTTAACAAAGTCAAAGATTCTATTGTGAGCGTACGAAAAAAACTGTCTGTCATTATGAGAAATGTGTTCGTCAACAAGGCGACAGTGTTGGGGAATGAATATGTAGACACAAGGAATAAAGATGTAGACAATTAACAAACTTTATTTTATTTGGAAAGTTCTAAGAGTTTTCACATAAAAATTCGGAAGCATTGCTTTTCAGCACCACTAACTGAACAGAATCCTCAATGTTCCGGTAACTCTGTGTACAGTGTGAAGATAAAAAAGAGAGATTCCAAACTAACGAATTCACGCTCAAATGAAAGCGTACAAACAGATAATTATAGTAAAAAATTAATGATCGAGGAGGATATCCAAGTACAATCTACTTGTATCCCCACATCCATGTTTCACAAACACTTCACAATCTATCCAGAGATGTCCTGGAAGTCTGAATGTCGCATCGCATACGCGTAGCCACAGATTGCCGAAATTTTGCCGCCATTATGGTTGCGTTGCGTTTGAAATGTCTCGAACATTCCGCTAAGTAGTCTGCAGCCATTGTGGGAATGATGTGCTCTAGCTATTTAGGCACACTTTTCCTTACGTCAGCATATTTTTTTGTACAGCGGATAGCATAACGATCAGACGGATGTCACTGGGATGGGAAGCGCGGTACCTCCAACAGCTGGAAACCTCTTCATGGAGAAATTCGAAGACACCGCCTCAGACGTTGTCTCGTTTAAGTCTTGTTACTTCTTTCCTTAAGTTTACACGTTCTTCCTCATGCCTCATTAACAATGGAAACTTGACAGCTATCTTCTGTTCAACACATTGGCAGAAAAAGACACTACTTTCCTCGTCCGCAGCAGAGCCAATGGATGCCTTGGCCACAGCGTGTGCACAAAACCAACGCACAGCGGTCTGAATTAGACGCCCTCAGACATAATCAATCAGAACCAGAAGGCACTGTCTTACAGACTTTGCTGCATCCTGTGAGAATCGAATTAGATGCCGATAAACTGTCCCATGAGCTCTGAGTCCAGCCCAAGCTTCACAAATAACGGTTAGGCTACATGGATCGTCAAATGCGTGAATTGAAAATGCAATAAGAGCACTTAAGAGAAGCAAAAAGAGAAGTTTGCTTTTCTATCCCTCTATTCCTTCGTGGCGAGTACGAATGGACGCTTTCTGACAAGACAAAAAAGTACATCGACCCTCTAGTCCGTCAGAAATCCGTAAAGTACTAAGGCCAACCGGCGTCTAAAAGCCTGAGGTTTACAGAATACCCTGAACCTACGGATAATCAGAACAGAAAACAGTGCGCAGTTTGAAACAACGCTGGAAGGAGCAAGAAAGGTAGGACAGTCTTTTACCTAGAATATAGTGTACTTAGGTACGAACGATGTTTGTCGTCGGTACGCCTGATGTTTTTTGGTCGATACTTGAGCCTGGTGTCTGAAGGAATGCGCAGTAGAGACCGCCACAGGTTATTTTCCACCACTTCCTCCATTTATTCTTGTTGTTCGGCATGAAATTGTATTTTGTGTAGCATTTGTAAATATTCCGCGTTCAGCACATTAAAATGCAGTATGATGTATTAAAATCTTTTTTTAATATATTCTTAATTTTTCTGGTACACAATTTTATGGTGATTTATATTACATGTGGACAGTTAAACCCTACTTCGTCGGCCGTGCACCATATTGTACCTCGAAACAGAAGACGGTCTTTTACCATGGAACTTGAGATAGTTGCAAATTAACTGAGTTTTTGTAATGCCTTAAGGCTTTCACCTGACTAGAAATAGGAAATTGGTTTTAGTTTTAAATATCTTCTATGTATTTAACTTCCAACTGGCTTCCGATAGTACTTTTTCTTAATCTGATTGTACTTACTGATTACTTCCGTGCAATAGTGCAACAATATGACAGACAGATTATTAAATACAACACTGCAAACAATTTTTCGATTGCAACGATTTTACATTTGAGTAGCATATTTGTTCGTAGACACTTACCACGTTGTAGCAACATATTTTCTCATTGGGAAAAACTATGCAGAACATAACAAGTCAACGAAATCGTTTAAAAATGTAATAATAAATTATGTTCAAGTTCTATTACAGGACTGGCTACTGCGAAAATCTGAAAAGTGTACCAGGATTAATTACTCTCCCATACTACTGCCATAGCTTAATATGCTTTTGAAAACCGGCACCGCATCAACCTTCATGGCACCTTTCAGGTAGTTGCAGTAATTTTGGTAAACATTTTTAAATACAGTGATCAATAAATTATTATATTTTAACTAAAGTTCAGTCTTGATCACAACACTTATGCCTTAATAACATACGTGACCGGTTTCGGTTATATTTATATAACCATCTTCAGATCTTCAGACCCATGGCTCCCGTGGAGGATGGTAGGCGGACCTCTCTTCAGCTGCTACGAAGTCAACTGAACTTTAGTTGAAACATAGTTGCAGTAATGCTTTTGCGATAGTGCAATCAAAGAGGTCATTTAAATAAATACGCTGACCTCGAGCTTAGTACAGCCAAAAGGAAGGTAGATTATAGTTAGACGTCATTTCGACAGCCATGTCACTAGTGACGGAATACATGCTCGGATTAAGAAAGGACAGAGGAGCAGATCGGCCGTGCCATTTTCAAAGGACTGAGCTCTGCGTTTCCCTGGACTCATTTAGAGAAATCACGGTAAATCAGGTTGGCCGGACTCGGAAATGAACAGTCGTCATTTCGATTTCGAATCCTGTGTACTAACCCCCGTGCCACAGTTAGCGCGGCCTGGGGCTCAGAGACAGCAGGGATGTAGTAGGAGCTGTGAACGCAGAGGTCCATATCTGGCTATGGTTCAAATGACTCTGAGCACTATGCGACTTAACTTCTGAGGTCATCAGTCCCCTAGAACTTAGAACTATTTAAACCTAACTAACCTACGGACATCAAAAACAGGCAGGATTCGAACCTGCGACCGTAGCGGTTGCGAGGTTCCAGACTGTAGCGCTTAGAACCGCTCTGCCACACCGGCCGGCTATCTGGCAATACGCGGTCACTTAAAAAGCATTTATTGTGGATCAGGTTCCTGACCAATGTAGATATAGCATATGCCAACAGCGAGCTGTTAAACCACGTTGATCACTTATGTAGCTGGAATGTTGCGGATATTTTTATTTTTTTATTTTGTTTTTTTGTTTTTTAAAAGACGAGCCCCGCTACGTTCAAGGGAGTTATCTGGTGTGGTAGCCCTCCATCCCCCATCCACTAAGAAGGTTCCTGTTTTTACCTGAAAGGCGTGCTCTTGAAGACATAAGGGCTAGGAAGTTTCGCCCTCTAGATATTTCTAGAACATGCCAGAACATTCAAGAGCATTCCACAACATTCCAGAATGTTCCGTAACGTTTCACGATGGAGATTCCAGAATGTTCAGGAACATCACGGAACATCGCAGATCATTGTGGAACACTCCATAAAACCCTCTGATGCTGTGAGATATCCTGGAGCATCGTGGACCATTCGAAGCCTGTTTGGTATGTTCTGGAATTCGCCACTGGTGGGGCTACCCATTGGTAGGAGCGTATAAAGCAAGATCAGTCGTGGATAGGGTGGCACCGGGAAAACGTTTCTAATACATCTACTGCTGGCGGAAATACGTGCTAACCAACACATAGCACTTCCACTGGCATTGTCCGGCGTTGCAGCCACACGTATGGAAGGAGGACGAACTCCCCTTTCCGTCCTACAATTACCCTTGAATATAGCCGAAAAAGAATTCCCAGTATGTAAAATCTCAAGAGCCTCTGGATGGGATGAACTTCTAAAGCAAGCTAAAATTATCTTTTGGGACGAATGCACAGTCGTACATCAAAATCTCGGGAGATTTTCGGCAAATACTTGCAGTTACCACCACGGCAACACAAGCAGACAAGGTCAATGCATGGTTAAGAAACTCACATCTCTGGCCACAGATGCAAATACTGCGACTAACAAAAATTGTGAGACTTGAACTATCGGAAGACGAAAAACAACACATTTTGCTCAATAACTTATACAAAAAGGTGAAGGCACATATCCTACTGCCAGATGACCGGCCTCATTAAACTCAGCAGTGATTTCTGTAACAGCCATTGATGAAAATGAACTCATCGACCAAATTTGTCTAAACATTGTTCACAACTATTCCAGTCCAGACTGGCTATTTGAAAGGGAAATTTTGACAACTAAAAATAATATTGAACAGAAAATTAACGGTGAACAGAGAATATACAAATCGATCGACACGATGGTAACCACTGAATAAAGTGTTAAATCTCTCCAAAATTTATAAACTCTTGCATATATCAGGAATCCTATTAGGCTGCCTTCGGGTTAGAATTAGATCTCCGATCATACTACTCAGAACCTCAACTCACCAAAACTACGTAGTGGAAGAAGGATCATCATTAAACAGCTTTCGAATAACATCATCAAAGCCGCATTTATGATCGGAAAGAACAAAGCACACACACTATTTATCTCACGAATACCATTAATATCTACTGAACTGCTATTACAATTTAAAATACTGCAATTTCCAGCAAAATTAGCGTCCTGTTTTACGGTTAACAAAGCGCTAGGACAAACTCTAAAATATTGCGGCGTCAGCCTCAAATACTCCTGCTTCTCTCACGATCAACTGCAGACAGATTGCTCTGGAGTAGGAAATTCGACAAATTTATGCATATAGCTCCCGGATAACAAAAAGAAAAATGTTTTTTATACACAAGTGTTGCAAACAGTTAGAACAT
Source organism: Schistocerca gregaria (assembly GCF_023897955.1). Classification (NCBI taxonomy): domain Eukaryota; kingdom Metazoa; phylum Arthropoda; class Insecta; order Orthoptera; family Acrididae; genus Schistocerca; species Schistocerca gregaria. Next base: position 299,928,642 of record NC_064922.1, on the reverse strand, counting down.
GTTTTCAATAAATTCTTTTTAAAGTCTTTAAAATTTATCCTTTTATTCCAACCACTACACAATCTTACATCAACTACCAAAGCAAAGCCGGAAACCACAGCTAGTACATGACTACGTAAGGTTCCGAGACGTAGACAGAGCAAAATACTGTCATAAGGAAATTTTCCATATATCCTATTTCCAACTTCGCTTCGAAAACAGGCTTTGTTTACGAAATTGCACACAGTATTCACTACGCTATTTTTGCCTGTATTGGCAGCTACCTGATGTAATTCACCAATAGTAATCCTATTCTTTTGGCACAGTGGATTCCTTTTCTATGTCTAGTGTACACTATAACACTTTAGACAGCCTCTCGCTGTGATAGTAAATATTTCAAAAAACAATTTGGGTGCTTCTGTAGAACAATTTCAGTTCAATTTCTAAGTTTCCTTACTACCATTCACTGAAAAACATTTCGTTTTTATACTGTGACGAGCAGTAGAAAGTCTCAGCGCGAAATGAGGTCAAGAAGTACCTTGTACAAAATTAAATAAATAAATAAATACTATAAATAAATGCAATAAATAAATCATGCGAGAGACGGTATGTGATAGAGAGAAGAACCTTTTCATATGAGAAACTGTCTTGTTTTTAGAGCAGTTACCTTTTGCTTTTCTTCCTCCATCGTAAAAAATGAGATACGTTTCACTTACTTGTAACTTTTCTCCTTTGTCCACCTACCGCTTTAAATAGTTTCTCCCACCTATTTTTTCTTTCGTTATTATCTTTCCGTACTAAAGAACTGCGCGAGGTGACGTATGGTTGAGACACTGGAGTCGTATTCAGTCTCCTTCCCTGAGCACGAAGCGTTTGTAGCGCGTTTTGATCAGATCATACATATGTATATGTAGGTGAGTTATTGTTGGCTCCAAGTACGTCCGTTCACCCACTGCCACCAGACTGTCTAGTATTTCAACACGAATAAGCCTGATGCTGAAGTTAAAAAAAATAAATAAAATGGATGCTCGTGGACTCAGGTCGTCGGTTACTAAGCGTACTGCTGGTTTAACATGCCCCCATAACAAGATCTTAAGCCTAGGATTAGGAGCATCAGAAGCATCGCCACACTAGCTGTAGGTAAGCATAAAGCTATCAAACAACTTTCATACCCACGTGTGCCACTTAAACTTGTTTTTACTGTAACTCGGCTAGTCTCGAAATGACCGAGTGTGGGACGGCATAATCACTCGTTCGCTCTAAAATAAAGTAGAAGTGCTCTGGCTAATGCCCAACCTGTGGCAGTAGTTTAGACTTGGAAAAATGGCGAACGCTGATCTGCACCGTATTTTGCATGTACTGAACGCTCTACCACCAATCAATGCCGAGCCCTGTTACGTTGCTTTGTTCAGCTACAGCAACCTCAACTGTCCGGGAGCTCCCGGACGGGATCTCTAGTTCTGGTGGTCTCCGTGCAACCTTTGTAGTTAGGACGCCCTGCAGCCATACATTTAGCATTGCAGAGCTCTACTCATCCCATGCAATAAATCAATTACTCCGAAATTCACATTCCTTTTCTGGAGACTAGAAATCTACTCTGTAGGAATCAGCATGGGTTTCGAAAAAGACGGTCCTGTGAAACCCAGCTCGCGCTATTCGTCCACGAGACTCAGAGGGCCTTAGACACGGGGTCACACGTAGATGCCGTGTTTCTTGACTTCCGCAAGGCGTTTGACACAGTTCCCCACAGTCGTTTAATGAACAAAGTAAGAGCATACGGACTATCAGATCAATTGTGTGATTGGATTGAAGAGTTCCTAGGTAACAGAACGCAGCATGTCATTCTCAATGGAGAGAAGTCTTCCGAAGTAAGAGTGATTTCAGGTGTGCCGCAGGGGAGTGACATAGGACCGTTGCTATTCACAATATACACAAATGACCTAGTGGATGACATCGGAAGTTCACTGAGGCTTTTTGCAGATGATGCTGTGGTGTATCGAGAAGTTGCAACAATGGAAAATTGTACTGAAATGCAGGTGTATCTGCAGCGAATTGACGCATGGTGCACGGAATGGCAATTGAATCTCAATGTAGACAAGTGTAATGTGATGCGAATACATAGAAAGATAGGTCCCTTATCATTTAGCTACAAAATAGCAGGTGAGCAACTGGAAGCAGTTAATTCCATAAATTATCTGGGAGTACGCATTAGGAGTGATTTAAAATGGAATGAACATATAAAGTTGATCGTCCGTAAAGCAGATGCCAGACTGAGATTCATTGGAAGAATCCTAAGGAAATGCAATCCGACAACAAAGGAAGTAGGTTACACTACGCTTGTGCGCCCACTGCTTGAATACTGCTCAGCAGTGTGGGATCCGCACCAGATAGGGTTGATAGAAGAGATAGAGAAGATCCAACGGAGAGCAGCGCGCTTCGTTACAGGATCATTTAGTAATCGCGAAAGCGTTACGGAGATGATAGATAAACTCCAGTGGAAGACTCTGCAGGAGAGACGCTCAGTAGCTAGGCACGGGCTTTTGTTAAAGTTTCGAGAACATACCTTCACTGAAGAGTCAAGCAGTATATTGCTCCCTCCTACGTATATCTCGCGAAGAGACCATGAGGATAAAATCAGAGAGATTAGAGCCCACACAGAAGCATACCGACAATCCTTCTTTCCACGTACAATACGAGACTGGAATAGAAGGGAGAACCGATAGAGGTACTCAAGGTACCCTCCGCCACACACCGTCAGGTGGCTTGCGGAGTATGGATGTAGATGTAGATGTAGAGTCCTCTGGCCTCTCATTATCACTAGCGCTCCTTTTGTCTCATTCGCGTTTCACCACCTCCTCGTCCAATCGGACTACGCTGTACTTAGCGCCAAATTAAGTCAGTTATCAGGCTTTTGCTCCCAATCTAAACATTCGCAAAGCAATGTAAATTCAGACAATATCGCATTTAAATACTTAAACTGCGCTGCTGATTACGGGGAGGATTTCTGACTGCCATGTACAGACTAAGAGACGAATTCTACCGAAACGTTCTTGTCAAATTTTATTAAAACTGCAGTTATTGTGAGCAGTTGTTTAGACCAGAATTTCTTAAACTAGGGTTTCGCATAAAATCTTTCGTTATTCGTAACCTTATCCTTTGCTTCCGACAAAATTTATGACTTTGTCTGTTTTACAGTAAATGATGATGAGCTGTAACCACTCGCTGGTTACAGCCATTGGTTACACTTTTTCATAATTTATTACAAACCGTCACAGTTATCAGTTATCATAAACGTTCAGATTTGTTTACTGTGACGTTTGTTGGTCTCTATTTTGGCTAAAGTCTAACTGCTGTCCTTCATGGAACTCCCGTCAGGCCCAACAATAGCGCTAAGGATTAGCTGCGCTGAAATTTACGGCATCTGTGTGTGCATGGTTATCAAAAGTTTGTGACCTTTCCTGTTTCATGATCTAGACAGTTGTTCAGATTCAGTCACACTATTTATAGTGTCGGTGCATAAGTTCGTAGCGTTTTTCCATATGTTTAATAAACACAACAGAAAAGGATAAGAGATACTTTAGTCGTCAATAATAAAGTCTCCTTCACTATCTACAACACTCTGCCAACGTTGAAATTACTTTTTCATTCCACTCTATAGAAATCATATGGTTTCGAGGTGGAGAACTCGTATGTCCCTGTTCGCAGCACATCTTCAATCGGAAAAAAGTTCCACGAAAGTTGTTCGATAGAGGGCGGAAGAGGTGAAAATCTGAGAGTGTAAGACCAGGTGAATAAACAGAGTGAGGAATGACTTCGTAACTCAGCTCCTGTATTGTATTTTTTGGCAGTCTAGAAGAATTCTGGAGAAATTGATCGTAGAGTAGCATCATTTCACGCAGTCTTCCTGGTCGTTGTTCTTGGATTGCGTCTGCAAGACGTCTCACTTGTTGACAGTACATGTCAGCAATCATCGTTGCATCTCGGAGAAGCAATTAGTAGTAGACCACACCGTCACTGTTCCAACAGATGCATTCCATTATCTTTTGTGGATACGCGCAGATCTTTGTACGGGGAGCTGCTTTTTTTCGTTTCAACCAGTTCTTTCTTATTCTTTTGTTAGCATGAAGACACTATTTCTCATCATCAGTAGCGATACAAGATAGGCAAGGTCGGTGTTGCTTGATGAGGAAGCAGAGATGCACATATGGCCACCCGCTGATTTTTGATACTTTGGCTTAGAGCATGAGGTAACAAAACACCATAATTTTTAACCTTTCCTAGCGCATGTAATTGTCGCACGTGATGGAGTGCTCACTGTCATCACATTTGCCAATTCTGAAGCACACTGACGTGAATAGTTGTGGATTAATACATTTAAACGATCTTCATCAAACACGAAGGACTTCCTTGACGTGGAGAGTAACTAATGTCAAAGCGATCATTCCTAAAGCGTGAAAATCATTTTCTTGCTAAGCTCTGTCCAGTGACATCATCCCCACACATGGCCCTAATGTCTCTGACTGCGTACGCTCCAGACAACCCTCTATTGATCTCAAACAGAAGAATTTGTTGGAAATGTTCCGATGTCTACACTTGATATTGCATTCTCTAGCGTCCACAGCCACACACGCTATCTCCACATGACAAAAAGACCAAGTAAACTCAAATACCAACAGTGAACTACAAATAAAAAATGACAGTCGATAAATAAACCCACAGCAATCGGAAAACCAACATGCAAAACGAAAATGCTATGAACATACATAGCAACGAAATACTCGTTCGAAGTATAACAGACGATGTTATGAATTATACAGGGTGTTAGAAAAAGGTACGGCCAAACTTTCAGAAAACATTCCTCACACACAAAGAAAGAAAATATGTAATGTGGACATGTGTCCGGAAACGCTTACTTTCCATGTTAGAACTCATTTTATTACTTCTCTTCAAATCACATTAATAATGGAATGGAAACACATAGCAACAGAACGTTCCAGCTGACTTCAAACATTTTGTTACAGGAAATGTTCAAAAAGTTCTCCATTAGCGAGGATACATGCATCCATCCTCCGTCGCATGGAATCCCTAATGCGCTGATGCAGTCCTGGAGAATGGCGTATTGTATCACAGCCGTCCACAATACGAGCACGAAGAGTCTCTACATTTGGTACCGGGGTTGCGTAGACAGGAGCTTTCAAATGCCCCCATAAATGAAAGTCAAGAGGTTTGAGGTCAGGAGAGCGTGGAGGCCATGGAATTAGTCTACCTCGACCAATCCATCGGTCACCGAATCTGTTATTGAGAAGCGTACGAACACTTCGACTGAAATGTGCAGGAGCTCCATCGTGCATGAACCACATGTTGTGTCGTACTTGTAAAGACACATGTTGTAGAAGCACAGGTAGAGTATCCCGTATGAAATCACGATAACGTGCTCCATTGAGCGTAGGTGGAAGAACATGGGGCCCAATCAAGACATCACCAACAATGCCTGCCCAAACGTTCACAGAAAATCTGTGTTGATGACGTGATTGCACAACTGCGTGCGGATTCTCGTCAGCCCACACATGTTGATTGTGAAAATTTACAATTTGATCAGGTTGGAATGAAGCCTCATCCGTAAAGAGAACATTTGCACTGAAATTAGGATTGACACATTGTTGGATGAACCATTCGCAGAAGTGTACCCGTGGAGGCCAATCAGCTGCTGATAGTGCCTGCACACGCTGTACATGGTACGGAAACAACTGGTTCTCCCGTAGCACTCTCCATACAGTGACGTGGTCAACACCTTGTACAGCAGCAACTTCTCTGACGCTGACATTAGGGTTATCGTCAACTGCACGAAGAATTGCCTCGTCCATTGCAGGTGTCTTCGACGTTCTAGTTCTTCCCCAGTCGCGAGTCATAGTCTGAAATGTTCCGTGCTCCTTAAGACGCCGATCAATTGCTTCAAACGTCTTCCTGTCGGGACACCTTCGTTCTGGAAATCTGTCTCGATACAAACGTACCGCACCACGGCTATTGCCCCGTGCTAATCCATACATCAAATGAGCATCTGCCAACTCCGAATTTGTAAAGATTGCACTGACTGCAAAACCGCGTTCGTGATGAACACTAAGCTGTTGATGCTACGTACTGATGTGCTTGATGCTAGTACTGTAGAGCAACGAGTCGCATGTTAACACAAGCACCGAAGTCAACATGACCTTCCTTCAGTTGGGCCAACTCGCGGTGAATTGAGGAAGTACAGTACATACAGACGAAACTAAAATGAGCTCTAACATGGAAGTTAAACGTTTCCGGGCACATGTCCACATAACATCTCTTCTTTATTTGTGTGTGAGGAATGTTTCCTGAAAGTTTGGCCATATCTTTTTGTAACACCCTGTATACAAAGCAGCCCAGTACTTCTACCAAGCTTCGGTTATCAAAGTCGAAGACGAGCTAGTGAAATGTGTCGAGGAACGGGCTAGTGTTGTTTCAGAGTCCACAACAGGCAAAATATGAAACAAGGTAATGGAATGTTGCCGAATTGAATAAGGGGTAGAATGTTGCTACCGATGGATGAATGTGTGACCTAGTAGCACAATTTCATCTTACGAGTAAACAGGAGACATGTAGATACCAGGGCAGAAAGTCTTTGCGAATTTCATTCCGTGTACTCAGTTAAACAGTAACTATACCTCGTAGACGAATCCCTCAACATAGAAAATGAAGCGATGTAACCATAAAACGACGTAGGCAGGGATGGGTGAACCATGTCCGAAGACAGTGTCAAGAAGGAAGCGGCAGACCTAGAGAGACGACAGAACCTGGGCACCGAGCAATCGTCAGAGAGGCACTGACAGCCCCGTATCCATCATTATCATAGGTGCTACTAGCAGTTGTTGCTTAAGCGACCACCAATAGCCGTAAATTCAACTAAATTCCTAGGTCTTACAATTACGAACAACTTAAGTTGGAGCCGGCCAGAGTGGGCGAGCGGTTCTAGGCGCTACAGTCTGGAACCGAGCGTCCTTAGGTTAGTTAGATTTAAGTAGTTCTAAGTTCTAGAGGACTGATGACCTCAGCAGTTAAGTCCCATAGTGCTCAGAGCCATTTGAACCATTTTTTTAACTTTAATGGGAAGGAACACATAGAAAACGTTGTGGGGAAGTCTAATCAAAGACTGCGTTTTATTGGCAGGACACTTAGGAAATGTAACAAATCTGCTAAGGAGACTGCCTACACTACACTTGTCCGCCCACTTTTAGAATACTGCTGCACAGTGTGGGATCCTTACCAGATAGCACTAACGGAGTACATCGAAGAAGTTCAAAGAAGGGCAGCACGTTTTGTATTATCGGCAAATATGAGAGAGAGTGTCACAGAAATGGTACAGGATTTGTGTTGGGTTGTTTGGGGGAGGAGACCAGACAGCGAGGCCATCGGTCTCATCTGATTAGGGAAGGACGGGGAAGGAAGTCGGCCGTGCCCTTTCAAAGGAACCATCCCGGCATGTGCCTGAAGCGATTTAGGGGAATCACGCAAAACCTAAATCAGGATGGCCGGACGCGGGATTGAAGCGTCGTCCTCGCGAATGCGAGTCCAGTGTCTAACCACTGCGCCACCTCCCTCGGTCCAGGATTTGTGCTGGACATCATTAAAAGAAAAACGTTTTTCGTTGCGACGGAATCTTCTCACGAAATTCCAGTCACCAACTTTCTCCTGCGAGTGCGAAAATATTTTGTTGACGCCGACCTACATAGGGAGAAACGATCACCACGATAAAATAAGGGAAATCAGAGCTCGTGCGGAAAGATATAGGTGTTTGTTCTTTCAGCGCGCTATACGAGATTGGAATAATAGAGATCGGTGAAGGTGGTTCGATGAACCCTATGCCAGGCACTTAACTGTGATTTGCAGAGTATCCATGTAGATGCAGATGTAGATGCAGAAGGACCATTAATAGGCGGCTCACACAAAGGGCGCTGAACTGACTGTAGCCATTGCGCCGAACACGATTGACCACTGTACAAACAAGCCCGTTGGAAGCGTTGTGGGTCACGTTCGGCCGGGAATCTCATTGACTGGAGAACTGACTTAAGTGAACTTGGCCCCGATTACTAGCGAAGACATGTCTGGAGACGACCCGAGGGCCGTGCTATAACGAACTGTAAGTCGCCTGTCACATGGCCCGATAATCAGGTGGGATGGTCTGGGATACTATTTTATTCCGTAGCAGGACCCCTTTGGATGTACGAGTAATCCGCGGCACACTTACAGCACAGTGGTATGACGATGATGTTCTAGGTCTAGTTTTGTTGCCCATAACTGAAAGTACTTCCGGGCTTCCATTTCAGCAACATAATGTCCACCTGCACAAGGCAAGAGTTTCAACATCCTGTCTTCATGCTTGCCAAACCCAACATCGGACAGCAAGTCTGCCTTCTCTCTCCCAAATTGAGACCATGTGGGCAGGTCCCTCCAACGATCTCAGGGTTCTGACCATCTGACGCGTCAATTGGAAAGAATCCAGCACGATATCCCTAGGAAGGACATCCAGCAATTATGTCCATCAGTGCCAAGCCGAATAACTGTTGTAAATAAGGCCAGACGCGCACCAACGCGTTATTGGCTTGCTTAATTGTCGAAGCTCTTTCTCTTGAGCAAATCTTCCAATTTTTCTGAAAGTGTAATAACTATTGGCCCGCACACTTACGTCACACCTAATGATATCCGTCCTGTCCGTATAATTCCTTCGTATTGCTGCGGTAGGACATGGGTTCAGTTTCGGACACTGCTAAGGATTTTTTTCCTTTGTCGGATACTTAGAAAACAGTGTTCTCAGCCTCTTGAGACTAACTGAGCAGGTATTAGAGTGAGGAGTAGTGTTTCCGAGGTCTGGACATCTGAGAACGACTCGGAGGACGGTGTGCTGAAGCTACGCTCCTCTCTATACGTCAACCGAAAGACGCAGTTACCAGAGATGGCGTGGACACCACTCAGAATCGTGTGATCCTTTGGGCTTGGTCAGGAAGTTTCTTTGTTTGATTTGTATTCCTATATCGAAGTAAATTAAAAGTATAAACACGGTGACTAAAGAAGATTTTGGTATGCTGTGCTACATAATGTTGATGAGAATTTTGGTAGTAGGGGAATTGGCGCTAATCATGCAAAAAAGAAATATATAAAACAAGTTGACTAGAGGAATGGACACATTTGTGGTATTCAGACTGGGTCACCCGGAAAAAATTAATTTAGCAATGGTTGTAATTGTATGTGTGGGTGGATGGAGGGACACGAATTATAGAGGGAGACGAATACATTAAACAGGTACAGCTGGATGTAGTTTGCAGTAGGTATGAAGAGATGGAGTGTGCTGCTCAGGATTGATTAGATTGGAAGCTAACAGTTTTAAAGGAACTAATTGACTAACGTTATCAGTTCACTATGTGAGAACAGCGCGAAACGCGATATTAGTTTAGTGTCGAGATAATATGTGGGATTTTGAACAAGAGTGTACGGTCATTATGTTTGGAACTTACACTGTTCAATTAAAAATGGCTATGTAATATTGGCAAATCATGATCGACTCCACCATAAGAATCAAGACGTCATTCAGAAATATTTATTTATTATTTTATCTAAGCGTCAAATGTAAGGGTTTCCAGATAAAGTTGTTACAAAAGTAATAGTAAATTATTATTGAAATCAACATTTACGCTATTTAAATCGTAAGAAAGGAATAATTTGGTTCATTGTTTTAATATTCCTCTACATTCTCAATTATAACGAAGGACAAAAAGAGCGCAAGATAATCTAACTTCTCATTTTTTTTCCAAATACTTGAAAAACGAAAACACAACTATGAACAGAAGATATTCAGTTTGAAATCAAAATAGGATTATGCTGTTTTATGTTATAAAATCTGCGAGGGCCCAGGCCGAGAAGGCAAATGAATTGGTGAGCGAAAGGAAGGGCTGAAAGTGAACAAGGAAATAGAAAGATATAGATTAACAAGCAGCCTGAACTGAATCTGCGCGACGAATTAACGACTGTCGGTGAGCTACACCGGCCAGTCTTACTTGATTTTTAGGAGGTTTTACACGTTAGTTTTAATCAAATACTGGGATGGTCCCCTATACCTGCCACAGAAAATACGGCATACAAACAGCTGAATTACAGTAACACAAAGAGCAGAGTTTACAGATTCACAGGTAGGTGACCCACGCGAGTCCTTTCCCTCTACCCGACGACTGTGGCGACATGAACATGAATCGCGCAGCACTAGAGAGGAAAGTCATTCTCTGCAGAAGCAAACTGTAGCACCTGTTGTTTACATTAAATATTGGTGGTTTATTATTGAGATTATAAGAAATTATCCCTGAAAAACCTGATTTTCAGAACAGAACTTTGCGAAGAATAATACTTCCTTGTAAAATTCATAACAAGTTTTCAAAAATTCGGAAGTATTGTTTGACAAATTAAGGATTGGCACTATCAAAGCGTCACATGTAGGGTATTTTAAATATACACCTAAGGACGTGGCCGGCCGCGGTGGCCAAGAGGTTCTAGGCCCGAAGTCCGGAACCGCGTGACTGCTACGGTCGCAGGTTCCAATCCTGCTTCGGGCATGGCTGTGTGTGATGTCCTTAGGTTAGTTAGGTTTAAGTAGTTCTAAGTTCTAGGGAACTGATGACCTCAGATGTTAAGTCTCATAGCGCTCAGAACCATTTGGACGTACGGACGTAAACAACGTTCAACCCAAATTATCCTAAAATGACTCCTCGTAGGACACTATCTTCCAGGAAGCATCTCGAAAAAACTTCTTGGAAAGTAAACACACGTAACAACCTTATCTAGAAACTCTTCAGTGCTGACTAGTGAGCATCAGCAGATACGCTTTGAAATTCTACCCATAGTTTAGTGTTTAATGTGGATGAATATTGTGCTGCGATGTGGTTGAACAGCCCTGACGTAAATCACAAAGATACTCAACTCAAAACAACAATGAGAATCATCTCTGTGTGTGCAAGAACTACTCCACTATACTCGCTTACAATTCTCATCCACATAGCCCCTCCTCTGTTAAGAACACAAGAATCGCCATTGAAACGATAATCGCAAATAATGAATAATCTTCAGCTTCCCATACACGAAAATAATCCTGGGTTGACAACAAATCGAATCCGTTTCAGACCATTGACAGCAAATAGAATAAAATAAGGACTCCTAATGCTCCATCTGAAGCGCGACAACCTGTTGACAACAAATGGGATAAGCGGCCCAGGCCAAGCTGTGATTGTGAAGCACCGAGTCAGACCGACCGAAACTTTGTTGAAAAGTTAAATTGAGAGCGTATGTGGGTGATCCAAACGAATTTTTCATGGTTATATCATCAAGTAATGACTCGATGAGGACATTATTTTACAATAACTAGTTGCTACTTTGATGTATCTTTTTATTTATGTTTGTATTATGTCTTACATCTCAGTTTTTCTTCTTGTATTTTTAATTGCACTCGATGTGTAGTGCTACAAGCTAAATAACACATAGTTATCCAGTCAGTGTTGCTGATTTGTAGAGGCTTGCCGATGTCGCTTGTGGGGTATGTTAGCTCGCCATAGGTGGTTATGCCCTAGCTAGTAGTGTCTTTGGCCGCTTATGCTTCTACCTATGGTTGTGTTTATTGTTTCCTAGAGTAAGGATGAAAGGATTGTTCGAGTGTCTTGTGTTCCTGTATGGTCGTGTTCAGAACTCTTTGAATACTTCCTTGAGGGTTTCAAACGGTATTCACTGTGAAAATCCACAGTGCGGGTGAAGTGTGGAGCTTTGCTAATGGTGCGTAGCACTTCGTTACATATGACCCGCAGGCGTGTAGGAGCTGCGCGGCCACAGACGGGAGCTCCGTACATTAGAGGTCTAATCAGTGCCCTGTATACACCGGGTGATCAAAAAGTCAGTATAAATTTGAAAACTGATAAATCACGCAATAATGTAGATACAGAGATACAAATTGACACACATGCTTGGAAAGACATGGGGTTTTATTATAACCAAAAAAATAAAAACGTTCAAAAAATGTCCGACAGATGGTGCTTCTTCTGATCAGAATAGCCATAATTAGCAAAACATAGTAAGACAAAGCAAACATTATGTTCTTTACAGGAAATGCTCAATATGTCCACCATCATTCTTCAACAATAGCTGTAGTCGAGGAATAATGTTGTGAAGATCACTGTAAAGCATGTCCGGATTTATGGTGAGGCATTGGGGTCGGATGTTGTCTTTCAGCATTCTTAGAAATGTCGGTCGATCACGATACACTTGCGACTTCTGGTAACTCCAAAGCCAATAATCGCACGGAGTGAGGTCTGGGGACCTGGAAGGCCAAGCATGACGAAAATGGCCGCTGAGCACAAGATCATCACCAAACGACGCGTGCAAGAGATCTTTCACGCGTCTAGCAATATGGGGTGGAGCGTTACCCTGCATAAACATCGTACGTTCCAGCAGTTGTTTATCAGTCAGGCTGTGGATGTTGCGATTCTGTAACATATCGGCGTACCTCTCACCCGCCACGGTAGCAGTTTTGGTGTCCAACGCCATCTGCTGAAAATTTGGTGAACTTTGTTTCTTTTCTTTTGGTTCTAATAAAGCCCTATGTTATTCCAAGCATGTGTGTCAATTTTTACCTCTCTGTCAACATTATTCCGTGGTTTATTAAGTTTTCAAATTTATACTGCCTTTTTGATCACCCTGTATATCGCAGACAGACAAAGAAAGATAATGACAATGAGTTGGGCTGAACCAGTGAATGAGAAAGGGCAAGTGGGAGTGGATGAGTATGAGCGACTTATAGTGATGGACTAGCGGATGTGAGTGAGGTACAGTTAAGGAATCCTGTGGGAATGAGAGGTGAGTTTCATGATAAAAAATGCGCGAATATTTTCTCATGCCAAAGTTTTTTAGAAAAATTTTTAAGGTGCCGTGGTAGGTAGAATGAGACAGTTAGTACCTCACTTTTCACGCAGAGTCTTTATAGTCAGGAACATACCCACAGCCGCGCGGGATTAGCCGAGCGGTCTTAGGCGCTGCAGTCATGGACTGTGCTGCTGGTCCCGGCGGAGGTTTAAGTCCACTTTCGGGCATGGGGTGTGTGTTTGTACTTAGGATAATTTAAGTTAAGTAGTGTGTAAGCTTAGCAGTCAAGTCCCATAGGATTTCACACATTTTAAACAACATACCCACAACTTTCATGCTCCGATACGAGCATTTTTTCGCTGATCTCTTCTGTCACTGGTCTAGGTTCCGTTGTTAATTCGTAATAGTTGCTGCAAGTGTGCGATGGATTAGAATGACACCCCCGCTGGTGCCAGTGTTGCGGTCCCCCCCCCCCCCCCCCCCCGCCCCACGTGACGTCACGGGTGGCGGGAACAGTGGCTGCGACAGCGCGCGCCTACGGCTGCCCCGCAGCGCCGTCAGTGCTTTTTGTGCTGCTAATGGAGCTGATGTCGGCCGGGCGCCAGCCGATTAATGCCGACGCGCCGGGCCGCTGCTGCGTCAGGACGCGGAGGATGCGACGGCGCGGCGGCCGGCCACGTCACCGTCTGCCTCCTGCCAAGGCGTCGCGCCGCGGTCCACAGTCTAGCGCCCAGATTAGGCACGGGCGCCGCGAGGCGGGCTTTTTATTAAATGGGCTGCCGGGTGGCGCCTCCGACCCGCGGTCGGCGATTCGCGGGCTCCCACGCACCGCGCCGAGGCCCGGAAAGAGTTGAAAGTCTGCCCGCCGGCGTCCATTAGCCCGTGGCGCCTGCGCTATCTGCCAGCGAGCGGGCACAGGCCCTCGCCTAGGTTTGCCAGCCACCAGCTACAGCTTGCCAGTGACAGCAGCCCGTTTCCGTGTGAAAAACGCGCCCTTCCGAATGACGGATTGGTGTTGGTCCGAGTCAACTGAAGACCGCAACTTACGTCAGTGGTGAGGTGGTTAGCACACTGGACTCATATTCGGGAAGACGACGGTGCAGACTCGCGCCCTCTCATCCTGATTTAGGTATTCCGAGATGTCATTAAATCGCTTCAAGTAAATTACGGGATGGATCCAGCGAATGGGCACGACGGACTTCCTTTCCTGATACAACAGGACCGATAACCTCGCTGTTTGGTCCCCTCCCTCGAATCATGCAACCAACGAATTTACGTCAGCACTCTATCATTACCCGAGGTGCTGGTGCGGAAAGCTAGGTCGCGTAAATTTTATGTCCATTGAAAAAGCAGCAGATCTTACCAACTTGTAGATGCAATTCGTTGGCATTCCTCTGACTGTGTTCAAAAACAGCTTTAGTATTAAATGCATTGCCTGTTTAGGCTTTTATGTTGGGAACGCCACGTAGCGCTCTGTATGAAACTCACAGACTGTCCTATGTGCAGGCTGTGGATGGTTTGCATTGCTGGAATATTTGCTATTGTAGTGTTGGGCAGTTGGATGTGAACAGCGTGTAGCGTTGCGCATTTGGAGTTGAGCCGCCAGCAGTGGTGGATGTGGGGAGAGAGATGCAGGAGTTTTGAGAGCGGATGATCTGGACGTGTGTCCATCAGAAAGATTAAATTTGTAAGACTGGATGTCATGAACTCATATATATATATATATATATATATATATATATATATATATATATATATATATATATATATATATATGATGACTTTTGAACACCGTAAAGTTAAATACATTGTTTCTTCTCTATCAAAATCTCTCATTTGCTAACTATGCCTATCAGTAGTTAGTCCCTTCAGTAGTGACAATCTTTTAATTAGCTGGCAGTGTTGGTGCTCGCTGTATTGCAGTAGTTCGAGTAAGGAAGATTTTTGTGAGGTAAGTGATTCATGAAAGAAAAGGAATAGGTTATTGTTAGTCAGGGCCGTTCTTTTGTAGCAGTTATTCAAAGTCAAATTGCGTTGCGCTAAAAATATTCTGTGTCGGTTTAGTGATGATCAGAATGTCTGAGTACGTTCACTTTTGCTCATCTGTTTGAAAATCAAATAACGTAAGAGGTTTACCAGCACAGTCATTTATAATTTTCCTAACGAGGCGTTTCATAGTTACGAAGATTTTTGTGAGGTAAGTGATTCATGAAAGGTATAGGTTATTGTTAGTCAGGGCCATTCTTTTGTAGGGATTATTGAAAGTCAGATTGCGTTGCGCTAAAAATATTGTGTGTCAGTTTAGTGTTGATCACAATAAGTAAAGAAAGGAATGTCTAAGTACATTCAGTTCTGTTCAGCTGTTTGAAAATCAAATAACGTAAGAGGTTTATCAGCACAGTAATTAATTAATTTTTCTAAGAGGGTGTTTCAAAGGGCTATTTTGCGTAAAATGACATTTTTGTAAACTTCACGCCAGAAGAATTGATTTGATAACTCATGGGATAGCAATTCGCACACGTACAAATGTCGGAACTATCACGTACACAAGGTGTGAAAGGGTAGTGCATTGGAGCTGTCATTTGTACTCATGTGTTTCAAATGAAAAGCTTTACTGTTTAATACGGCCTTGAAGACAGAATTCACAACTGTGAACGCGGATTGGCAGTTGGAGTCAGAGACATGAGCTACAGTTTCCCATTTCGGAAAACGTTGGGGAATTCAATATTCCAAGATCGGCAGCGTAAGGAGTGTGCCTGTACTTAACGACCGAGAGCAGCGGCGTTTGCGTAGTTGTCAGTGCTAACAGACAAGCAACACTGTGTGAAATAACCACAGAAATCAATATCGAACATACGACCAACATATTCGTTAGAACAGTTCCGCGAAATTTGGAGCTAACGGGTTATGGCAGCAGTCGGCCGCCGAGAGTGCCTTGTGTAACAGCACGACATCGCCTGTAGTGCCTCTGCTGGGCTCATCACCATATCGGTTAAGCCGTGGACTCCTCGAATGACTCAAGATTTCAGATGATAAGAGCTAATGGCAGGGATGCTAGGGTGGCGCATATCCCAAGAAGCCTTGAGCCCAAGTTGTCAACAACGTACTGTGCAGCCTAGTGGTGGCTCCATAATGGTGTGGGATGTGTTTGCACGGAATGGGCAGGGTCTTCTGGTCCAATTGGACCCATCATTGACTGGAAATGGTCCTGTTCGGCTACTTGGAGACCGTTTTCAGCCATTCATCGTGTTCTCAAACATAGATGGAACTTTTATGGGTGACACAGTTGTTCGTGATTGGTTTAAGTAACGTTGTGGACAAGTCTACAGAATTATTTGACAGTCCAGATTGAGCGACATCAATCCCATCGAAAATTTATGGGACATAACGAGAGGTCAGTTATTTCAAAGTATCGGGAACAGGCAAAATTTTCGCAATTATGGAGGGCTACAGAGGCAGTATCGATCCATATTTCTGCAGGGAACTTCCGACCAGTTGCTGAGTCCATGTCACGTCGAGTTACTGCACTACGCCGGGAAACAGGAGATCCGACACGATTTTAGCAGGTATCCCATGATTTTTGTCACCTCACTGTGTATTAGTCGTCAACAAAAAAATGGTTCAAATGGCTCTGAGCACTATGGGACTTAACTTCTGAGGTCATCAGTCCCCTAGAACTTAGAACTACTTAAACCTAACTAACCTAAGCATATCACACACATCCATGCCCAAGGCAGGATTCGAACCTACGACCGTAGCGGTCGCTCGGCTCCAGACTGTAGCACAGCACCCACACTTCATCACACTGTTACTGAAGTACTCTTTATTTCGTCTTGTACGTTTAGACGATTACGTAATACAAAATTTTTCTCTGTTGTGAGGCTATTTACTCAGAAAAAAAGCACCTGTGGTGATAAACTGAATACATATAAATTAAATTACTATTCTGTAATGAACCCTTAAGACAAAAAAAAACAACACAAGGAACATATACTTAAATTACACCTGAAATTTTCAGTCAGTAGAGTTCAAATTCACCCTTAACACACTCAACAGAGAATTACGTGTCAGGAACATACACAAAACTCCTAAGGCAATACACGCGCCTGTGATATTTCGATTGAAAATCGTGGAGACACAACTCAACATTCATGTCTCTGACAGAGAACAGCAAGTAATATCCTAAGTTTGGCTCTAACAAACGATTTATCAGCAACGATAACACAAAAAAATGATCACTTCAACTGGTGATAAAACTCAATGGATAATCATTTCTCTGGAGCACTTTTACTCAATGAAATAATTTTTGGAGTCATCCTGGAGCGTCGTCGACTGTACTTAATGCAAACTCAAAGTAACTGACATTCCAACCAGCAGTAATTTAATTTTACTGGCGGTTAGCCGTTTCGGTAATGTAACAGCCATTAGATCAATTTTTGAATTACACAGGACCAAATACGTCATAAAAACTACAGCTCATGACATAGTACTTGCAGCAAGGATAGTAGGAGGATAAATTCATCAAAGCACATAATAACTTTACTGAGCCCATATCAGTAGCCAGTGGACGGAGCAGGCACATTAACAACGAATGATACCCGTCACCCACTGGCCACGTGGACTTAATAAGGTTACGTTACACTTTCAAATTGTTTTAATTTTACGAGTATTATAACTCCTCATTGCGAATTGTTAGTACCCATTTACTTTCCGTCTGTCTAAGGCTGTTTTTTTTTAGCTGAAACTGGTTTCGGGCAGCGTCGCCCATGATCAGATCCTTCTCGCAGTTGCAACGTAACCTGTCTCAACCCAACACTGTCAGTTTTATTGACATCTATTAAATCACCGTGAAACTGATAGTGCTCTTATGACTAAGTACTCTAAAAATAGCAGAAATATTCTGGAAAAGGGCGACACTGCCCCAGAAGTGGCCAGTTTACAATGATAAAAAAAACAGCGACCGAGAGACGGAAAAATAAATGTGTTCTCCACTGATAAAGATCGCAGGTAACTGCCTGCCGCTTAATATGCCCACTATTAACACTGTCGTTTATATGACCCTATTTTGCGTTATGTATTTCAGGTATTAGTTCTGATGACAGCTTTTAAATAACCGAAACGTAACCAACAGTAACATTACAATTAATGCAACATAGATTGATACTTTTTATTTAATTCGACACAGATTGATACTTTTTTAATTTTTTTTCTTCATACATGTGAAACCGAACGAGGTGGAGTACAGACTGAAAGACTGGACTTGCATTCCGGAGATCGACTGTGTATACCCCACCGTGACACAGACATGCCTTTTGCTTCGTTTTCTTGAGTTACGTAAGTAAATATTGGGATGATTTCTTTGAAGAGAGTACGGCAGGTTTTCCAGCCCACGAACAAGAATGCAATAATGTTACGGCTATCTACATATCATACACCTATCTCAACTAGAAAAGTTCATTAAAATCACTGATTTTATAGTAACATATTATCTTACTAAAATTATAGAACATTGCTAGAATACTGCACTACAAATAAATACTCGATATATGCAGAAAATCTATATTCAGCGCGAATTTGCAAAATCGTGACGAACTGTGAGAAAGATCGAGCAGAGAATAGGGAGCAACATGGACACAGGGCCGGCCGGAGGTACAAGGGGATGTTATAAGAATTGTTCCTGAATTTTTTATTCCGATATCAATACCGCTTGAGGTATTACACCTCACGCGTACTACTCGGTCGACTTTCACGCTTCGCTGACCCAAATTGCAAACCTCCGCCGCTAGTGGGCTCCGGTTTAAAACATGTAACATGGCGGTTTTTAACGTAATTGTGTGGGTACGTCAGAAACAGCAGGCTGTAATCGACTTTCTAACCGTTGTTCGTGCTCATAATGCAGGCAACGGTGGTGCTTTCTTCATCCTGTGTGACAGAGTTCGTAGTGGAAGAGCGTGTACGGCAACCGACGAAACTCGTCGGAATCTGGTTGATGAGTTCTTCACAGGCAAAAATCTTCGGCTAACACAGACACAGCTCTCATTTAAGAGCGGTATATTGCGAGACCATGTACAGGCCATCACGGCAGAACTGAGGTACAGAGAATTGTCTGCACGGTGGGTGAAACGTGGAGCACCCTCTGGTTCAGCATGACAATGCCAGACCATACACGAACATACGAAACAATCCGACGATTTGGATTCACTGTCGTCGATCACCATGCAGACAATTCTGACTTGGTTTCACTGGATTTTCATCTGTTGCGGTTCTTGAATAATATCTTCGAAGACTTCATTTATTTACAGTCATGGAGCGGCACAAGCACAGGTGAGGTTGTCACTGTCAGCAAAGTAAAACATTGTAAACTCTCTCACTGGGAGAAATGTGTTCGTCGCCAGTGTGATTATGTTTGGAAATAAATATGTAGACATGGAACATGAAAATATAGAATGTTATTAAAGTTTGGTGCATTTAAAAAGCTTCACGTAAGAAATTCGGAGGCATTACTTTTCAGCACACCATCGAACATAGATTTCAAGGTGAGTCAAAAGATGGAAACGACTTAGACAACAGTTGAAAAGTAGCAGTATGCGATAAGGTGTGCCTTTGGCAAGATGAGAAAGGTGATTGAAGAGGTAGTGAACGAACGCAGGCATAGGCTGTTAGCAACCATCTGACCAACGCAAATATGAATTACTAAACCACATCAGCCCGCCCTGTTAGCCGTGCGGTCTGGCGCACGGCTTTACGGGCGGGAAGGAGCGCCTGGTACCCGGCACGAATCAGCCAGTTGGACTTGTGTCGAGGTCCGGTGAGCCGGCCGGTTTGTGGGTGGTTTTTAGGCGGTTTTCCATCTTCCTCGGCGAATGCGGGCCCGTTCCCCTTATTTCGCCTCAGCTACACTATGTTGGCGATTGCTGCGAAAACAAGTTCTCCACGTACGCGTACACCACCATTACTCTACCACGCCAGTATATGGGGTTACACTCGTCTGTTGTGATACGTTGCCTGGGCGGGGGAGGGGGGGGGGGGGAAGGTCCACTGGGGCCGAACCACACAATAACCCTGAAAGAGTGGTTCGGTTTGGGGCAGCGGCGGTGGAGGTGTGAAATGGGCTGCGGTAGTCTTCGTGGGGTTGTGTACCACTGCGGCTGCGGCTGCGGCTGCAACAGAACCTCTCCGTCGTTTCTAGGCCCCCGGTTATCATACAGTACAATACAATACATACCATATCAACTACATCAAGTGAGTATAGTCGATTGAAAAATACTGGGGCATTACAGTAAAGGGAGGAACTTGGTAATAAAAAAATGCACTGTAGAATTTTCGATGGACGACTGGAGGGGTATGGATGTACAACTTTAATAAGTTTGGAGGACTAGGACGGCTCCTAGTGTACGCGGAACACTTGTGTTAAAGTGAATGAGGATTTTTTATAGTAGTGTTTCGAGTCACGTGTTTTCTCTTCGAAATTATAATTAAATCTTTTTCGTTCCTCTCGGTGATTTTATACGTTTCATTGTGTCGGAGCTTGTTTGCTGATAACGTTCCTCCATTTCTCCTATCCAACGAAAGAACACAGACAGCATAAAAAGGAGAATTAATTTATAATCCTCGTCTCAAGAGGTTTTGAAGGTAAACTGTAACTTGACACTCAGTACACAATATATGAGGTATGGAGACAGGCAAACAGTTGTAGCATGAATTGCTAGTTTAATTTCCTGTGTGTGGTGTCTCATGGGAAGTGGTACTGTTTGGAAACAATATGAATAGGAAATAACAGGCACATTACAACTTAAATTGTGCGTGAACGCGTCTCAGATGTACTGGATCTATGTTGTGTAGGGCTAAAAATGAGAATAAAGCTAACAGAAAGGAAGTGGATGCGAATGTTCACAGACGTTTTAGGCGGAAGACAACTTAAAAGAAAAGTTGAAAAATCTTGACTGGAAGGTACTGAAAAAAACAGAGCGTACATCCTCGCTTCGCAGAAAACTTCAAGATTGGTACGTTTCGAAAGAAACATCGAATACTCTTCACGCCACAACGTATCTATACGGCACAGCTCATGCAAAGAAAACAACGCAAATAAGATCTCGCACAAAGGCGCACAAACAATTATTCCTGCGAAGTTATATTCATGAATGGAATGGCAGAGAATCCTCAGTATATGGTAAGTAAGTCACATTCATCTTCAGAGTATAGATGCAGATGTAAAAGAGAATGGACGTTACGGTTCGAATCATCGCAGGTTTGAATGACCGACGGGAAAGCGTGTCGGAGATGCTGACAAAGCTGAGCTGACAGACGCTTCAAAAGACCCAATCTGAACAAAAGCATCCCGTCACCCATATGTACATTTACATCTACATACATACTCCGCAATCCACCATACGGTGCGTGGCGGAGGGTACCTCGTACCACAACTGGCATCTTCTGTCCTTGTTCCACTCCCAAACAGATCGAGGGAAAAATGACTGCCTATATGCCTCTGTTCGAGCCCTAATCTCTCTTATGTTATCTTTGTGGTCTTTCCGTGAAATGTAAGTTGGCGCAGGAACGCGGTACTGCAGTCAGCCTTAAATGCTGGTTCTCTAAATTTCCTTAATAGCGATTCACGAAAAGAACGCCTCCTTTCCTCTAGAGTCTCTCACCTAAGTTCCTGAAGCATTTCCGTAACACTCGCGTGATGATCAAACCCACCAGTAACAAATCTAGCAGCCCGCCTCTGAATTGCTCCTGTGTCCTCCCTCAATCCGACCTGATAGGGATCCCAAACGCTAAAGCAGTATTCAAGAATAGGTGTTATTAGTGTTTAATAAGCGGTCTCCTTTACAGATGAACCACATCTTCCCAAAATTCTACCAATGAATCGAAGACGACTATCCGGCTTCCCCACAACTTCCATTACATGCTTGTCCCACTTCATATCGCTCTGCAATGTTACGCCCAAATATTTAATCGTCGGACTGTGTCAAGCGCTACAGTACTAATGGAGTATTCAGATATTACAGGAGTCTTTTTCCTATTCATCTGCATTAATTTACATGTATCTATATTTAGAGTTAGCTGCCATTCTTTACACCAATCACAAATCATATCGAAGTCATCTTGTATCCTCCTACAGTCACTCAACGACACGTTCCCGTACACCACAGCATCATCAGCAAACAGCCGCACATTGTTATCCACCCTATCCAAAAGATTATTTATGTAGATAGAAAACAACAGCGGACCTACCACACTTCCCTGGGGCACTCCAGGTGATACCCTCACCTCCGATGAACACTAACCACCGAGGACAACGTACTGGGTTGCATTACTTAAGAAGTTTTCGAACCACTCACATACTTGGGAACTAATCCCATATACTCGTACCTTAGTTAGGAGTCTGTAGTGGGGCACCGCGTCAAGCGCTTTCCGGAAGTCAAGGAATATGGTATCCGTCTGATACCCTTTATCCATGGTTCGCAAGATATCATATGTAATGCTTGAATGAACTCTAAACCTGACGACAGTCAGAGCCACCAGTATAAATGGAGGCGAGACGTATCGTGTTTGTCAGTAGAGAAGCAGTAACAGCAGAATGAGCTTGGAGCAGAGAATTCAGTGGCTTCGAACGTCGGCCAGTCATTGGATGTCATCCGGGTAACAAATCCGTCAGTAACATTTAATCCATTCTACAGCTGCCCAAGTCGACTGTTGGTGATGTGACTAAGAAGCGGAAATGAAGAGGGACACCTACAGAAACAAAAAGACCTAGCAGACATCACAAATTGACAAACATGGAACGTCGGGCACTGTAAAGGGTAAAACGCTTGAAATCATTGTAAGGAATGACTCGTGAGTCCCTAAGTACTTCCAGAAGACCAGCTGTTTATGAGGAGTTTAAAAGAATGAGGTATAATAGTCGAGCAGTTGCTTGTATCCCTCATATTTCTGTAGTCATTGCTTAGCTATGGTGGTATAAATTGCGATACCAGTGGGCAGGGGATGAGGAAAAACGAGTGATTTGCAGTGATGATTGACGCCATGAACTCCTTACAAACAGGCCATGAAGGCACAACGGTACCGACCGGCCGCCGTGTCACCCTCAGAATACATGCGTAATAGATGGGGATA